>NC_083331.1:48924416-49224583 GCF_963455315.2 Globicephala melas
CCAATATTCAGTCCTTCTTTCTTTCTTTCTTAATAATAAGGTTGGGCTCCACCTTAGTAACAACAGAATGCTGATATTCCAGCTGAGCACCATGGCTCCCAGAACTGCCCCCTCAGTTTTTCTTGCAGATAGGTGTGGTCACATAACTAAGTTCTGGCCAATGAGATACAAGTAGAAGTACTGTAGGCAACTTTTCATAAGTATACTTAGGGTTTCCCTGGTGGCGCAGTGGTTAAGAATCCACCTGCCAATGCAGGGGACACGGGTTCGAGCCTTGGTCTGGGAAGATCCCACATGCTGTGGAGCAACTAAGCCTGTGCGCCACAACTACTGAGCCTGAGGTCTAGAGCCCAGGAGCCACAACTACTGAGCCCGTGTGCCACAACTACTGAAGCCCACGCGCCTAGAGCCCATGCTCCGCAACAAGAGAAGCCACCGTGATGAGAAGCCTGCGCACCGCAATGAAGAGTAGCCCCTGCTCGCCACAACTAGAGAAAGCCCGCGTGCGGCAATGAAGACCCAACACAGCCAAAAATAAAGAAACAGATTTATTTAAAAAAATACATACTTAAAGGAAGTGATGCAGAATGTCCTCATTTTTCCTCCTGCCTGGAATGTGAAGATGACGTCTAGATCTCCAGCAGCCACCTAGGACCCTGAGGTAAACTCAAGGATGGAAGAAGCCATTTTCTTAATACAGTGGTGCCAAAAAGTCTTGGTCCCTAGAGGTTTCATGAAACTGCCTACCTGAGAATTCCTTTGTACAAGAGAAAAATATCCTTGTCTGTTTTACCCACTGTATTTCAAATCTCTGTTACTTGCAGGTGAACACAATTTCTAAGTGGTATAGAAGATAGATGAATTTAAAGGTAGATTTCTCATTTATACTAAACAGATCTTTTTTCTACAGCTAAGATATTTTATGAATGACTCAAATTTTTTTAAAATACAGAACAACAACAAAAAAACCAAAGACAGTATATCCAGAGGGGAAAGCATTTTCAGGTCATCTTATCCAATAACATGCTCTCCACACAAATACCCTGACACTGCTTGGGCTGTTTTATCCTTCCTGACTCCTCCCAGCCTTAAATTAAAGCTTACGTTGAAATTTGATAATTGTTTCATTTATTGAAATTTAGGATGGACAATTCAATGTCCAAAATAAACTGAGATGGAAAATATTTCTCTGCAAGGATTGGCCATCCTTTCAGTTGATTCTGAACTGTCATTTTCTCATCTTTGAGTAAGGCACTCAACCCAGATGTTTACCTCTTTGACAATGTATAAAGAAACTATATTTTCCAAGTTATAAAGTGGGTTCGTCATGGGCATCAGCATTAAGAATAATCAATCAATCAATAAGTCAGTCTGTCAGTCAGTCTAGGTATTAAATGATGGATTTCCCAAAGCAAACCTGTGTCAGGGCTCCCCTAGACATAATGCCCAGGAAACAAACGAGCATAACACAACATTTTCACGATCTGATCACAATATAAACCACACCAGCCTCCCATTTTTCCTGCAAGCCTAGGATGGTACAGGTTCCCCTTCCTGTACCTTTCCCCTACCTTTCCCCCTCTACCCAAAAACACTCCCTGGAGCCCATAAAACTGCTGAAGAATACTCACGGAGGACATACACTTCCTCCCCCATGGAACATACCAGATGTTTTGATCAAGAATAGCAGAGCCTCTCACTGATGAGCATCACAGCTGCCCTTCAACCCCATCTTTCCTTCCTAAGAGCTCTCACATCACATCGACCAGTTACTGCTTCTCCTCCCATTGTCAATATTCCAGTCCTCAAACGTAAACGTCTCCAGCTCCTGCCTCTCCATCTCAGTACTAAAATACCATGTTCCTAAGTTATTTTTCTAGGTGCAAACTTGAAAAGGGTCCCTGTTGTCTAAATCCAAACACTTTAATCTGCCATTAAAGGCTCCTCATGGTTTGATACCCATGTCTCCAAATTTACCTCTCCCATTCTCCTAGATACAGCGAGGCTTTGGTCAAATTGATCTCTTTCCCTCCAAACTGTTTCTACCACTGTGACTGAAGTCATGATTTGCCCTTGCCTAGAAATCCTAAAAAAAAAAAGAAATTTTTACTTATTTACTATGTTGAAAACATTTGCTACACTGGGAAGCACTACATAAATGAAAGAAAGGTTTTACTTTGTTTTGTTTGGGATATATTGCTGTCTAGCGAGAAAAGCATGGAACATCCCAACCTACCACATTGGAATACACATGCTCTAATTGTTTGTTTAACTGCCTGGCTGCTCAACTAGGCTGCAATCGCCAGTCTAGTTGAGGGCAGAGATTCTGACCACCTATTTATTGTTGAATTCCTACCACCTGACAGAGTGTTTGACATACTGGGTGAATGAATAAATGCTGAACGTCTGTAACTGCTTAGTAAGTTGCAGAAGCAGAAGCCAACCTAAATCTTTGACATAATTTCCTTGGGTCTGTTTCTTTACCTGTAAAATAAGAAACTGTTTCCATACAACAAACAGAACTTCTGCATCCAACCTCTACGCTTCTCCCTGAGACTTCCTCATAACATAGTATCTTTGTCCTCCAGATAAATGATGGTAATGCAGAATAAAATACTGAGGTTATAAAACATTTAATGCAGCCCCTGGTGTACACTAGGCACTAAATAGTATTGGGGGAAGGAATGAAGGTGAGGAAGGAACAAGTGAAAATAAGAAGACAAGATCAACTAAGGCAGAAAGGAAGATATAACAGAGACTACTGGTTGCTGCCAATACCTATTCTTCCCTTGATCCATAAGTATAAAATTCTTAGCTGCGTATGTGGCTGGCCGTAGGAAAGACTTATTTTCCGGCTTCCTTGCAGCTGGATATAACCATGCATTTAAGCAGTGGCTGATACATAAAAACAAGTTTTGTGGGCCAGCTCCCTGGAAACTTTTCAAAACAAACAAAAACAACACTAGAATATATCCTTTGCTAATCATTCCTCATCCCCTCCTTCAACGTGCTGCAGGGGGAGTGGCATCACCTTCCTAGACTACATGCCAGGGATGCCAGCAAGGTGAACTGGAGAGAAACTGGCTCCCTAGGGACTCTGTGAAGCAAAGCCATTGTAACAGACCTAGACCACTTACCACCGGCCTTTTGCATGAGAGGAAAATAAACTTCTACCTTGTTTGAGAGTCACAGTTAAACCTACATTCTAACTAACAGAATCAAGAAGGGATAAGGGCAGAAACAAGTGAAGGAAAATAGGCAGTGATGGAACTTCCCTGGTGGTCCAGTGGTTAGGACTCTGCGCTCCCAATGCAGGTGGCCGGATTTGATACCTCTTCAGGGAACTAGATCCCACATGCTGCAACTAAGAGTTCTCATGCCGCAACTAAAGATCCCATGTGCCGCAACTAAGACGCGACGCAGCCAAATAAATAAATAAATATTTTTTAAAAAGAAAGAAAGAAAGAAAATAGGCGGTGAGGCAAATTATGATCCCTGCCTTCAAGGAACGTATCATCCAGAGGCATAAACACTCAAGAACCCACAACTACCCATTTTATGGTTGCATTCTGAGGTCAAAAAAGAGAGAGTAGCTTGCTTCCTCTCTCAAAATTAGCCCTAGCAAAAGTCTTAGAGAGGAACGGAATTATTAAGCTACCATTATCAAAAACTGTGAGCAGTACTGAAGAAACTGAAAATTGACTTGAAATTGGAGAGGAGAAGTGAGTGACCAGAGGATAAGCTGGAAGAAAGCTCTTAAATTCTGCTTTTATCTCTCCCAAGCCTTGCCCAGGGACAGTCTTTGCCTGGTGCTTTACTGCAGAAATTGGTCCCAACACAGGTCTCATGGTAACATCAGCTTAAAGCAAACATCATATATGCCTGGAATGTCAATGAAGGTAAGTGGGAGCAGATCAGCTGCTCTGGAGCTTTCTTCACTCCTCAGTCCTCTCCTCACTAGAGCACCGCCCAACTGCCTCCGCCCAGGGCTGCTCCTCTGAGGATCTGAAGATGAAAACTTAACCCAAAACTCAGGTAAAATGTCTTTGGTGGTGACTAGGTGGAATCTAGGGCTAGGATCTGAGTGCACAAAGCAAAATAGATACCTGAGGAGCAAACTTACTATAGGGACAACAAAAGGAACAATACCTGATGCAGAATTGCGGGAATGACAAAGAATTTAAAATAACCATGGCTACATACATACACTACCAAATGTAAAATCGATGGCTAGTGAGAAGCAGCTGCATAGCACAGGGAGATCAGCTTGGTGCTTTGTGACCACCTAGAGGGGTGGGATAGGGAGGGTGGGAGGGAGACGCAAGAGGGAAGGGATATGGGGATATACATATGCATATAGCTGATTCACTTTGTTATACAGCAGCAACTAACAAACCATTATAAAGCAATTATACTCCAATAAAGATGTTTAAAAAAAATAAAAAATAACCATGGCTTTAAATATCTTTGAGACAATAAAAGAAGGCATTAGTAACATGAAACATCAACAGAAAGTCATAAGAAAAGGAGCCCACTGGAAATATTATGTATGAAAAAATACAAGAGTTGGAATTTTTAAACAGAGCAATAAGATAAACACTAGGATGGAAAGTGCTGGAGTACAAATTTGTGAGCTGCAAGGTTAAACGGAGAAACTCTCCCAGAAGGCAACAGGAAAAGATAAGAAAATATGTACCAAAAGAAAGCTGGCTCACCATCTTAATTATCTGGCAAAATGTTTATCTAATGTTATACAGAAAGTGTAACCCAAGTTAGATCGATTTGGTCCACCAAGTCTATCCTCTGAACCTCTGTCTATGTTATAAGCCCCTTTGCGTAAGGCTTCCAAAGTAGGCAAAGATGAGAGAATAATAAATATAGCTCTAACATGTGCCACTTTTCTTCTGCACTTTCAGGCAAAATCTCAGGGTACAGTCAGGCATTAGGACGTTTCTATAGAGGGAGGTTGGCAACATGAACTCCTAGTAATTTTTGGATCATACTGCCTAAAATTCCATTTGGGCAATATCTCAGAGACTACCATTATTAGGCAATGTTCTCTTTGCTGTCTGTCTGATGAGAATAAGGAGAATAAGTGAGGGAATATCCTTCTTCCCTCTCCAGCCACTGTGCATACAGATACACCCTTAAAGAGGAATGCTATACAAGAATGAGCTATCTAAGGTCAGGGGCAAAGCCTGGCTCATAGAAAACAGTCATACTATGAGTTAAACTCAACCACAGTGCACACAGAGAAGTCATTATGTCACAAAGCACCACTGGGATGTAAAATACACCTCTCAATTTAAAAATTAAGTATAAAAGATAAACTGACTCAAATATTAAAAGAACAAGAACTGTTGCAGTAATGTGATAGAAAGATACCTGATACATGACTATGAAAACAGAGGATACAATCTGATTCAAAGTATAGCTGTAGACTACTCCATGGTTTTCATGACAATCCATCTGAAGCATTTATTTTTCAAATTGAAACGAAAATTAAACTTAGTTATAAAATAAATCAACAAGGAGATATCTGACAGAGGAACCAGGATGGCGGAGTAGAAGGACGTGCTCTCACTCCCTCTGTGAGAACACCAGAATCACAACTAGCTGCTGGCCAATCATCGACAGGAAGACACTGGAACTCACCAAAAAAGATACCCCACATCCAAACACAAAGGAGAAGCCACAATGAGACAGTAGGAGGGGCGCAATCACAGCAAAATCAAATCCCATAACTGCTGGGTGGGTGACTCACAGACTGGAGAACACATACAACACAGAAGTCAACCCACTGGAGTGAAGGTTCTGAGCCCCATATCAGGCTTCCCAACCTGGGGGTCCGGCAACGGGAAGAGGAATTCCTAGAGAATCAGACTTTGCAGTCCTAGTGGGATTTGAATGCAGGACCTGGACAGGACTGGGGGAAACAGAGACTCCACTCTTGGAGGGCACACACAAAGTAGTGTGTGCATCGGGACCCAGGGGAAGGGGCAGTGACCCCAGGGGAGACTGAACCAGGCCTACCTGCTAGTGTTGGAGGGTCTCCTGCAGAGGCGGGGGGGGGGGGTTGTGGCTCACCATGGGGACAAGGACACTGGCAGCAGAAGTTCTGGGAAGTAATCCTAGGCATGAGCCCTCCCAGAGTCTGTCATTAGCCCCACCAAAGAGCCCAGGTAGGCTCCAGTGCTGCATTGCCTCAGGCCAAACAACCAACAGGGAGGGAACCCAGTCCCACCCAACAGCAGACAAGCAGATTAAACATTTACTCAACTCTGCCCACCAGAGCAACAGCTTTACCCACCACCAGTCGCTCCCATCAGGAAACTTAAACAAGCCTCTTACATAGCCTCACCCACCAGAGGGCAGACAGCAGAAGCAAGAAGAACTACAGTCCTGCAGCCTGTGGAACAAAAACCACATTCACAGAAAGACAGACAAGATGCAAAGGCAGAGGGCTATGTACCAGAAGAAGGAACAAGATAAAACCCCAAAAAAACAACTAAGTGAAGTGGAGACAGGCAACCTTCCAGAAAAAGAATTCAGAATAATGATAGTGAAGATGATCCAGGACCTCAGAAAGAAATGGAGACGAAGATCGAGAAGATGCAAGAAATGTTTAACAAAGACCTAGAAGAATTAAAGAACAAACAAACAGAGATGAACTATACAATAACTGAAATGAAAACTACACTAGGAGGAATCAACAGCAGAATAACTGAGGCAGAATAACGGTAAGTGACCTGGAAGACAGAATGGCGGAATTCACTGGTGCGGAACAGAATAAAGAAAAAAGAATGAAAAGAAATGAAGACAGCCTAAGAGATCTCTGGAACAACAGTAAAAGCAACAACAATCGCCTTATAGGGGTCCCAGAAGGAGAAGAGAGAGAGAAAGGACCCAAGAAAATATTGGAAGAGATTATAGCCAAAAACTTCCCTAACATAGGAAAGAAAATAGCCACCCAAGTCCAGGAAGCACAGCGAGTCCCATACAGGATAAATCCAAGGAGAAACATGCCAAGACACACAGTAATCAAATTGGCAAAAATTAAAGACAAAGAAAATTTATTGAAAGCAGCAAGGGAAAAACGAGAAATAACATACAAGAGAACTCCCATAAGGTTAACAGCTGATTTCTCAGCAGAAACTCTACAAGCCAGAAGGGAGTGGCATGACATAATTAAAGCGATGAAAGGGAAGAACCTACAACAAAGATTACTCTAGCCGGCAAATATCTCATTCAGATTCAATGGAGAAATCAAAAGCTTTACAGACAAGCAAAAGCTAAGAGAATTAAGCACCACCAAACCAGCTCTACACCAAATGCTAAAGGAACTTCTCTGGGTCGGAAACACCAGAGGAAAAAAAGGCCTAAAAAACAAACCCAAAACAATTAAGAAAATGGTCATAGGAACATACATATCGATAATTACCTTAAACGTTAATGGATTAAATGCTCCCACCAAAAGACACAGGCTTGCTAAATGCATACAAAAACAAGACCCATATCTATGCTGTCTACAAGAGACCCACTTCAGACCTAGGGACACATACAGACTGAAAGTGAAGGGATGGAAAAAGATATTCCATGCAAATGGAAATCAAAAGAAAGCTGGAGTAGCAATACTCATATCAGATAAAATTGGCTTGACAATAAAGAATGTTAGAAGAGACAAGGAAGGACACTACATAATGATCAAGAGATCAATCCAAGAAGAAGATATAACAATTATAAATATATATGCACCCAACAAAGGAGCATCTCAATACATAAGGCAACTGCTAACAGCTATAAAAGAGGAAATCGACAGTAACACAATAATAGTAGGGGACTTTAACACCTCACTGACACCAATGGACAGATCATCCAAAATGAAAATAAATAAGGAAACAGAAGCTTTAAGTCACACAATAGACCAGATAGATTTAATTGATATTTATAGGACATTCCATCCAAAAACAGCAGATTACACTTTCTTCTCAAGTGTGCAT
This sequence comes from Globicephala melas, assembly GCF_963455315.2. Taxonomy (NCBI): domain Eukaryota; kingdom Metazoa; phylum Chordata; class Mammalia; order Artiodactyla; family Delphinidae; genus Globicephala; species Globicephala melas. Next base: position 48,932,417 of record NC_083331.1, read on the forward strand.
GGAACATTCTCCAGGATACATCACATCTTGGGTCACAAATCAAGTCTCACTAAATTTAAGAAAATTGAAATCATATCAAGCATCTTTTCTGACCACAATGCTATGAGACTAGAAATTAATTACAGGGAAAAAAACACAAACACATGGAGGCTAAACAATACGTTACTAAGTAACCAAGAGATCACTGAAGAAATCAAAGAGGAAATCAAAAAATACCTAGCGACAAATGACAATGAAATACGATGATCCAAAACCTATGGAATGCAGCAAAAGCAGTTCTAAGAGGGAAGTTTATAGCTACACAAGCCTACCTCAAGAAACAAGAAAAATCTCAAATAAACAATCTAACCTTACACCTAAAGGAACTAGAGAAAGAAGAACAAACAAAACCCAAAGTTAGCAGAAGGAAAGAAATCATAAAGATCAGAGCAGAAATAAATGAAATAGAAACAAAGAAAACAATAGCAAAGATCAATAAAACTAAAAGCTGGTTCTTTGAGAAGATAAACAAAATTGATAAACCATTAGCCAGACTCATCAAGAAAAAGAGGGAGAGGACTCAAATCAATAAAATTAGAAATCAAAAAGGAGAAGTTACAACAGACACCACAGAAATACAAAGCATCCTAAGAGACTACTACAAGCAACTCTACGCCAATAAAATGCACAACCTGGAAGAAATGGACAAATTCTTAGAAAGGTATAACCTTCCAAGACTGAACCAGGAAGAAATAGAAAATATGAACAGACCAATCACAAGTAACGAAGTTGAAACTGTGATTAATACTCTTCCAACAAACAAAAGTCCAGGACCATATGGCTTCACAGGTGAATTCCATCAAACATTTAGAGAACAGCTAACACCCATCCTTCTCAAACTCTTCCAAAAAACTGCAGAGGAAGGAACACTCCCAAACTCATTCTATGAGGCCACCATCACCCTGATACCAAAACCAAAGATACTACAAAAAAAGAAAATTACAGACCAGTATCACTGATGAATATAGGTGCAAAACTCCTCAACAAAATACTAGCAAACAGAATCCAACAACACATTAAAAGGATCATATACCATGATCAAGTGGGATTTGTCCCAGGGATGCAAGGATTCTTCAATATATACAAATCAATCAATGTGATACACCATATTAACAAACAAGAATAAAAACCATATAATCATCTCAATAGATGCAGAAAAAGCTTCTGACAAAATTCAACACCCATTTATGATAAAAACTCTCCAGAAAGTGGGCATAGAGGGAACCTACCTCAACATAATAAAGGCCATATATGACAAACCCACAGCAAATATCATTCTCTATGGTGAAAAACTGAAAGCATCTTCTCTAACATCAGGAACAAGACAAGGATGTCCACTCTCACCACTATTATTCAACATAGTTTTGAAAGTCCTAGCCATGTCAATCAGAGAATAAAAAGAAATAACAGGAATACAAATTGGAAAAGAAGAAGGAAGTAAAACTGTCACTGTTTGCAGATGACATGATACTATAAATAGAGAATCCTAAAGATGCCACCAGAAAATGACTAGAGCTAATCAATGAATTTGGTAAAGTTATAGGATATAAAATTAATGCACAGAAATCTCTTGCATTCCTATACACTAATGATGAAAAATTTGAAAGAGAAATTAAGGAAACACTCCCATTTACCATTGCAACAAAAAGAATAAAATACCTAGGAATAAACCTACCTAGGGAGACAAAAGACCTGTATGCAGAAAACTATAAGACACTGATGAAAGAAATTAAAGATGATACCAACAGATGGAGAGATATACCATGTTCTTGGATTGGAAGAATCAATATTGTGAAAATGACTATACTACCCAAAGCAATCTACAGATTCAATGCAATCTCTATCAAATTACCAATGGCATTTTTTACAGAACTAGAACAAAAAATGTGAAAATTTGTATGGAGACACAAAAGACCCCGAATAGCCAAAGCAGTCTTGAGGGAAAAAAATGGAGCTGGAGGAATCAGTCTCCCTGACTTCAGACTATACTACAAAGCTATAGTAATCAAGACAATATGGTACTGGCACAAAAACAGAAATACAGATCAATGGAACAAGATAGAAAGCCCAGAGATAAACCCACACACCTATGGTCAATTAATCTACGGCAAAGGAGGCAAGGATATACAATGGAGAAAAGACAGTCTCTTCAATACGTGGTGCTGGGCAAACTGGACAGCTACATGTAAAGAATGAAATTAGAACACTCCCTAACACCATACACGAAAATAAACTCAAAATGGATTCAAGACCTAAATGTAAGACCAGACACTATAAAACTCTTAGAGGAAAAGACAGGAAGAACACTCTTTGACATAAATCACAGGAAGATCTTTTTTGATCCACCTCCTATAGTAATGGAAATAAAAACAAAAATAAACAAATGAGACCTAATGATACTTAAAAGCTTTTGCACAGCAAAGGAAACTATAAACAAGACGAAAAGACAACCTTCAGAATGGGAAAAAATATTTGCAAACCAATCAACGGACAAAGGATTAATCTCCAAAATATATAAACAGCTCATGCAGCTCAATATTAAAGAAACAAACAACCCAATCCAAAAATGGGCAGAAGACCTAAATAGACATTTCTCCAAAGAAGACATACAGATGGCCAAGAAGCACATGAAAAGATGCTCAACGTCACTAATTATTAGAAAAATGCAAATCAGAACTACAATGACATATCACCTCACACCAGTCAGAACAGCCATCATCAGAAAATCTACAAACAAATGCTGGAGAGGGTGTGTAGAAACGGGAACCCTTTGGCACTGTTGGTGGGAATGTAAACTGATACAGCCACTATGGAGCACAGTATGGAGGTCCCTTAAAAAACTAAAAATAGAATTACCATACAATCCAGCAATCCCACTACTGGGCATATACCCAGAGAAAACCATAATTCAAAAAGACACATGCACCCCAATGCTCACTGCAGCACTCTTTACAATAGCCAGGTCATGGAAGCAACCTAAATGCCCACTGACAGACGAATGTATAAAGAAGCTGTGGTACATGTATACAATGGAATATTACTCAGCCATAAAAAGGAACGAAATTGGGTCATTTGTTGAGATGTGGATGGATCTAGAGACCGTCATACAGCATAAAGTAAGTCAGAAAGAGAAAAACAAATATCGTATATTAATGCACGTATGTGGAACCTAGAAAAATGGTACAGATAACCCAGTTTGCAAGGCAGAAGTTGAGATACAGATGTAGAGAACAAACATATGGACACCAAGGAGGGAAAGCCGTGGGGGTGTGGGGATGGTGGTGTGATGAACTGAGCGATTGGGATTGACATGTATACACTGATGTGTATAAACTTGATGACTAATAAGAACCTGCTGTATAAAAAAATATACAAAATAAAATTCAAAAAAAAACTAATAAAAAAAATACTGAGATATTCAACAAAATGGATGAATGTTAAAAGCAATATGCTAAGTGAAAGAAGTCAAATACAAAATTTTATATACTGTGATTCCAAGTATATGATGTTTGAGAAAAGATGAAACTATAGGGATAAAAACAGATGAATGATTGCCAGAGGCTAAAGTGGGGAGAGAAGATTAACTGCAAAGGGACCCATGGAAACTTTTCAGCACCACCGGATATTTTATATTTTGATTTTGGTACTAGTTGCACAACTATGTACAACTGTCAAAATTCATCCAACTGTACACTTTAAAAGGATGACCTTTATCATATGTATAATATACCTTAATGAACCTGATTTTAAAAAGAGAAAACACAAAGGCAATAGTAAAATAAATCAACAAGCGCTTTGGAATTTCAACTTTCAAATATACTGTAATTTTCACACCTCAGAAACATGAGAAAATATTTTTGCTCACTTTTCAAACACTGGTCAAACAGTAACTGAGGAAAATCTACTCTAAAAAAAAAAAATCACCGCTTAAAATTTCCAAGATCCACACAAGTTTCAATGGCTGGACATCTGTTTTCAAAAACATCAAAGGTTTGACTAACATCTTTCAAATATACCTGCCACTTCAGCACAGTTTATGGAAACATTTGTATGAGTTTGGGGACCTTTTCCTAAACTAGCAATAATATTCTGTGTTTTCCTCTGCTGTCATCGAAGCAATTTGGTTCTGAAAAAGGGCTTCTCCTGCATAGGACCCAGTTTCTTCTTCTGCTTGATCCTGCAGTAAAGTCATCACACTCTTGTTTTTATGATGTCACAGTCTGTTACCATAAAAATGACTGCAATGTCATAAATTTTGCATTTCAACTTTACAGCAGGACCAGAGGAAAAGATGATGAGGTGGTTTGAAGGGAATGATACAAGTGCTTCTGGTAATTAGCTGGAGGGACACAAAAAGAGCAAATTTCACAGGGAGAATGAAAACGGATATATAAGTCCAAGTCCCTTAATTTAAGCCACAAAACTGCCTAGCAGGCAACCCATGAAGGTTTTAACATACGACCTCCAACCTCTTTTATCAGCAATTACTGTGTGACCATGGCAATAGCAGTGAACTTCCATGCCCCTCATGAGCTGAAGCTTCTGTTCTTTGAATTCAACACATATACCTTGCACCAGAGTCTGAATTTGCGAGACAGTCACCAAACTTTTGAAAAGAGAATGGCTTGAAATGTTGCACTTAGAGCTTTTTCCTACCTATTTTTAACCTCACTTTTAGCAGGAATTTCATATCACTTTTTAGCAGGAATCTTATGTCATTTTGGAAAAAGTAAATGGAAAATAATTGGTGAATGAACTGAAAAATAAAATTTTGAAGATCAAAGGTAAAACATTCCTCTCAGATTCATGAATCCTCAAAAGCAATCGTTCTGCATTTTGCTGTCTCTGGTGCATGGCACCAAGCCCCCCTTGCACGATATCATTATTTTGATTCTTATCTCCTTATATTTGTGTAGGGATAATAGAATATTCTTCACAGGGCTTGTGAGAGAGACAGACAAGAGTTAACCTAAGAACCTAGCATACAATACAAGTTCAGGACCTATAAGTACCTTCCTGACTCAACTTAGTCCTCCTTAAGTCATGACAGTCTAGTTTCTGAAGTGCTCTCTAATAGCTTCATTGTTTATTCTGGTTTGGCCTCCATCTTAATGTAAGTAACAACTTGAACTTTCATGACCACACCTTCATTGTTTTTCTCCATCTCTTCTATTTTCAGGCTCATCCTTCCCGACTTGACCATTAAATACTGGAGTTCCCCCAAGGCTCTGGAATGTTCCTCAAAATCCTCATCTCTTCTCTATACAATTCCCCCACCCCAATCTCATCCAAATCCGCAGCTTCAAATACCACCTCTATATTGATAACTCGTAACTGCATTCCTAGCCCAGACCTCTCCCTTGAGCTCATGACTCATCCACAGATATATCTCGCATGGTGTGCCCATTTGCATGACTCAAACGTATCACAAACTCAACTTTCCAAAACAGAATTTGGCCTCTTCCCCTAAACTTGGCCTTGCCCTAGGGGTCTCTATGTCGGCAAATGGCACTGTGATACAAGCCGGAAACCTTGACCCTTTTTGTGCTGCGCACCTTATCCTACCATTCTGCAGTACCTGTCCATTTATCTCCCACCGAGCTCTCAAATCCATCTATTTGACAATTTTACCATGCACACCACCTTACCTCATGCTGGCACCATTGCAATAGTATCCTAACTGGTCTTCCACATTCATTCTAATACCCCCTGTAATCTTTTCTCTATGCTGCAGCCAGAGCAATCTTTTCAAAATCCAAATTGAAACATATTATCTTCCTGCTTAAAACCCTTCCACATTCTCTTGAAACAAAAGTCCAGTCATGAATAGGGCCTCCCCAGACTTTGCCTCTTTCTCCTATTTCAGCCACTGAGACTTCTTCAGGTCTCCAAATGCACCTGTTTCCTTTCACCTCAGGGCCTTTGCATATGCTGTTCCCTCTTCTGAAATGTTCTTCCACCCTCTGTACCCTCCATACTTTCACCTCATTTATCCTCATCCATCCTTAATTATCACTTCCCCTGGTAAGCCTTCCCTGACTCCCGGTTTGGAAGTCAGCTAATTACCCTATTATTGTCTTTCACAGAATCCCATTCCTTTCCTTCAAAGTACGTAAGTCAAAGTACAATTACACAATTATTAGAATAACCACTTAATTAATTATAGTTATTTACAGTAACTATAAGCGACATGAAAACAGGCAAGATATCTATTTTGTTTCCATTGCCTCCTCAGCTCTTGGCACATACCATATGCTCAAGATAGTTTTAAACTTATGACTGGCATTCTGCTTGCAGTTCACTGAGATGTTATCACAAGTGACTCTGCAAAAATTATTTTTTTAATTATTTATTTGGCTGTGCCGGGTGTTAGTTGCGGCATGCGGGATCTTTAGTTGCGGCATGCAAACTCTTAGTTGAAGCATGCAGGATCTTTAGTTGCGGCATGCGAACTCTTAGTTGCGGCATGTGGGATCTAGTTCCCCAACCAGAGATCGAACCCAGGCCCCCTGCATTGGGAGTGCAGAGTCTTAGCCACTGGACCACCAGGGAAGTCCCACAGAAGTTATCTTTTAAAAAATAGGTAAACATACACCTATCAGCCATTCCACACCATTCATTGCTAGGTAATTTTCATACCAGCTTTACTCACAATAGCAAAAAGAAAAAGAAGCACAGAACTAGAAACAATTCATTGCAGAGAAACAGGTGAAGAGATAAAATGTGAAATATATAATACTATTCTGCAAAAATATATGCTCAAAACTATCTTTTATGCTCAAAAGATGTTTTTTAAAAAATTAACTATTGATACACATAACAACGTAATGAACCTCAGAATCTTTATGCTGAGTTAAAGAAGCCAGATACAAAAAGTACGTTTATGCTGTATGATGCTACTTTTATGAAGTTCTAGAAAATGCAAACTAAACTATAAGGACAAAAAACAAGTAACGGTTGCTTGGGGACAGGGGAAACAGAGAGATAATCGCCAAGAAGCACAAGACAACTTTTGGGGGTTAAACAAAATGTCTGTTATCTTGATTGCGGTGCCCCTTTCATGTGTGTTTACATATGTCAAAAACCATCAACTGTACTCTTTAACCATATGCAATTTATTGTTTGTCCATTATACCTTAATAAAGTTGTAAAAATAACATAAATTCAATAGAAATCATTAAGAACTGAACACAACTGGTTCAGACTTAACGTAAGTATATATATTAAAAAATATCAGGGCTTCCCTCGTGGCGCAGTGGTTGAGAGTCCGCCTGCCTATGCAGGGGACGTGGGTTCATGCCCTGGTCTGGGCGGATCCCACATGCCGCGGAGCGGCTAGGCCCGTGAGCAAGGGCCACTGAGCCTGCGCGTCCGGAGCCTGTGCTCCGCAACGGGAGAGGCCACAACAGTGAGAGGCCCGCGTACCGCAAAAAAAAAAAACAAAGGCAAGGTGTGAAAAAGGGGATATAAATTCCAGGAGTTTGCTAACTATTACCTCATTATTATTTTTTTTACCTCATTATTTAATCATTCAACAAATATTTAATATTTCTAATAGAAACCAGGGAAATAAAACAACTAAGAAATCCTAGAATGTGTAACTAGAAAGCAACTCTAAAAATAATACTTCTTCTCATAAGCTTTGGGTAAATTTAAGATAGCAAACAAAATACTTCTACTTAGATATTTATTTGCTGGGGGTTACTGGAGAATATCATGACGTGAATCCCAGAATCTTTGAGAATATATTGTATATAATGGCCTTGCAAAATGACATGACCAGAATCTAAAATAAATCAGGAGAAGCATAATTTTTTAGAGGCAGTTTATTTCTAACAGTAACAATAGTAAACAACTCTCCCACTGTTTAACTTTCTTTCCTTTAGTTTTCACTGGAGTTTAGCAATCTGTGGTTAAGTAAAAGCTCTAAACATTTTTGCTACTGGCAAAATGTTATATCCTGTTAGTTCTGTGATACAGAGGAGTCAGCCATTTCAAATTTTTGCAGACTAAATAGAATACTAATGGCCCTAATGATTTTTAAATACTATTTGCAAGGTTGTTTAAAATGACTGTGTCATAGGAATGATCAATAAGATAATGAATGTGAAAGTACTCTGTACCTAGCAAAGGGCTACCTGAGCATAAGGGAAAAGATAAAAATATTTTTTAAATCATTTGTCATTTGAAAGAATAGAATGGATGGTAAACAATCATCACTTACTCAAACAGAGGAAGCATTAAAAACCAAAATCAGATAAGCCTAGGTCACTTAAGAAGAGGGAAGTCCAGAGTCAGCGGTCTTAAAACAAAGAGAGATGATTTCCCAAATAGGAAAATAAACCTTTCTGAAAGCATTCCACTTTTTCAAAGGGCCAGAACAAAATGTTCTCTCGTTATCTTCAATGCAAGACTCCAAAATCTAGAACAAAATGTTTTCATGGAACAGTTCCACAGGAACAAATAGTTTCTGAGTTAAATAAGTCTCGGTCATTCAGAGTTAATTTAAAAGGCTATTCGAGCAATTTTCATAAACTCTAATATGATAATAATAACATGAAAGAGAAGACAACAGGAAGAGAGAAAAATACGTAGCCTTTTCCAAACTTACCTGACAATTATTTTTGTCTCGAGGCCTGTTCTAGGTCTGTGAAAGGATTTTAGTCTCAAATGGATAAGAAACGAAGGATAAGAAATGGAGAACTGCGCGCAGGAAAAGGAACCTTAGAGGCTGACAGTCTGACTTCCGGTAAATGCCCGCTTTACGTAAGATGGAAGCATCTTCCAACCAATGGGCAGCCGCCAAGAATCTCTCGCCATCTTGGAGCCAATGAACTTGCTGGGTGGACCCCCGGGGGCCGTTCCTCTTTCGCTCTCCATAAGGGTAAACGCAACCTGCCCTAACCCCTCGTGGGATCCCGGCTGCTCGCTACGTCTGCGTGTCCCCAATTAATTGGGATTACTCTGCTATTCCCAAATAAACTGTATATTTGGTACCTCGAGCTTGCCGGGACTAACATGGTCAGTCCTTAACTAGAAACACCATGAATTAATCAATACAGATTATTTGGGAATTCAGGAACCCTGATGAAGATCATAGTATATCGATCTTGCAAAAACATAGTGTAACTTTGACCATGTTGGTGTGAGTAACTAAGACTACTGATTACCAGTGCGTTGCATAACAGAAGCATTGCAGAAAGCATCTGGTTACAGAGAAACAAAGGAGAAGCTTGTGTCTAAACGGAAGAGCTACTTGTGGGAATATGAGTTGCTATTATGTTGGCCAAATAACTTCTATTCAGTGAAATCCACCTTGTGTGAAAATTGAGAGCTCCAATTAAAGCAAATTCCAAAGCCCAGGAAGTGATGAGAATTCAAGTACCCAGTAAGAGCCCCAGGTAAATGCTTCTCAAACACATACTCCCGTAGCCCTGGCCACCTGCATGAGTTCTCTGTGAAATCTGTCCTGCCTAGTCCCTGGTTGCCTTGTGCAAAGTGGCTGGTTCCTCTACCCATCAACCACTTTCCTGAGTGTTCCTCCCCTTCTTCTGTAGCCTGGGAAATCAAAGTCACTTTCTAAACACCATGCTGGAATGCAGAGACTGTAGGAAGTTATCATCAGGCACAGGGCTTCTATGTACAGCTGAGGCACATGTGCACTGCACACAGACCTCTGGTCAGAGGAACAAATGCGACCCCAAATCCAGTCTGTGTTATACTCACCAAGCCCTGTGCCCTGGCATTATACTGCCTCCGTCTGGAGAAAAAAAGTCTTTGACTTTTGCAAAAAGGCACTGATCAGCTGGCCACGTTTGTTTCTACCTCTGCCCCCCATGCACATTTTCTACTCCTCACACAGACACCCTATCAGCTTATAGCACCCTGCTCAGGACCAAAAGCCTTGATGCCTTGCTCAGTTATTTCTACACGACTGCCTGAGACGTGCCTTGTGGCTCTGGTGACATGAATAAAGGGCTTCTCTACAGGGTACCTGAACCTGAACTGGTTAGCCTGGAGAGGCGAGAAAGGCTTTTTCTCTATCCTCCTCTTTCCCTGGGTAAAAGCAGCAGAAAGACTTCAGAAAAGGAAACAGGACTGCCGAAAAGAGGAAATACAGCCAGGTATATTTCAAAAATAAAATCCCTGTTACAGAACCTAACCCAGTCTCTGGGTGGAGCATTCCTGGGCCAAGTGTCCATTCTTTTGGTCACTCAACACAGCCAGGGAGAGGCGGGTGGAGCTACAGATGCACCCAGGGCTGACTGCTGGCAGTGGGAAGAGGGGTATCCGTTCTTAAAGAAAGTGAACATGGTCTGAGCAGACCCACCATAAGAAATCTACTACTACAGCTCTCTAGCCTTGAGAATAATAACAATTGTTATGTGAGTTAAATAGCCCTGCTTCTTTTAACTGTTCACACTGAAATTTATATCCCAACTCCTTGAACTATAATTTTCATGTGTACCTTAGTTGAGTTTAAACTCTCCTTTTATATATATGTATATGTATAGCTGATTCACTTTGTTATACAGCAGAAACTAACACACCATTGTAAAGCAATTATACTCTAATAAAGGTGCTTAAAAAAATAAAGTCTCCTTTTAGGGGTGAAACTGGGAGCTTTATAAGCACTTTGGTAAAGATATGTGTGGGAGAATGATGGTGATTCGTCATGGTTTATGCCTGTTTTCAGTTCCTAACAGCAAGCACACCTTTTAAGATATTTTTACATTGATATCCGTGTAGCCCACAATAGGAATCCATAAAGGAAAAAAATAAGCAAACCCATCAAAAGGAGGCTAGTTTAACAGAGGAGTGATTCCCTCCACTTCCTGCCCCCATTTCTCTACCAGTTCTTATTCCCACCTACACGAGGGAATGATCTGGTCAAACCTGTGACTCTCACAATAATATTCAGGGAGATAAAAACAAACAAACAAAACAGAAGATTCAGTTAGATACTGACAAAGTAATCAGCTTTACTCTTTCCCAGGAAAATTAAAGGACTCTGGTGCTATAGGTCCCTTTTTTATGATGCTTTCTATCCCTAATATGCATGGTAAAGGTAGTGCAGAAGGCTTTGACTGAAGGACGGTGAGAGATGGAATGGCTAGAAAGAAAGAAGAGAGAGAGAAAACATCTCCTGCGCTTACCAAGAACCCCATGCACCGAGGGCAGCAGTGAATCCCCCCAACCTTCTGAAAATGTCATTTGGTGACAGACAGTGAAGGAAAGTGAGACTTTACAAGGCGTGAGGGCGAAGCTCGGACAACACAAATTAAATCAGAAAGGCGGCGGGCAACACAGACTGGCTCCTTTGGAATTCCACTTCCTGTTCATTCCAAGAGAATTCCCAATGCTTATTTCTTCCATGTTAGGATTTGTTTAGCCCTCATTTCTAAGGCCCACTCTGCATGTCAGGACAATTTTCATTCATCTCCGGGACATCCGGCTATTGAGAGGTTTCACTCTAGAAAAAGAAAGCACACACTGCGACCCATGTAGGAGCAGGACGCCGCTGACCTCCTTCTCCTGGAATTCTCAGGAGATTTCTTCCCAGCTCTGTACAAACCATTTGCAGCTGGGTATTTTCCTACTTGTGAAACAATATTGTCTTCCCAGCAGATCAAGACCTATTTGATGAATGGTGGCAGAGGGCTAAGGTGGAAGTGGGTTTTGATTGCCTTGATTGCAAGAATCCCGGCGTTTAAAAATGACCTACATGGCTTAACCCCTTCTTATCTGTGCTACAGTAAATGATATAACAACAAAAAAATATATTATGTATATATTCTGACACAAAGGAGAAGATAAAAATAGGTGTTTTTCTCAGTGTGTTTGAAGCACTGTGACCATATTTAGTCACTCTTTAAAAACTATCTTATTACAGAAATAATTCATTAATACATCATAGCAAAAAAAGATTCAAGCAATACAGAAGCATAGAGAGTGAAAGGTACAAGTCCATTTTTCACCCCTCACCCATTGCTGTTTCCTCCCCAAAGGTAACTGTAAGGCCAACTGGCCCGAGGCAGGGGAACACAATCAGATTCACAGGTTGCATCGGACCACCCAGTTCCAGGAACTGACCTGGGGACTTTGCACCCGGCCCAGCCTTCCCGCCTTTCGAGGGGCGGGACTAACGGTCCCCCAGTATACCCGAAAAGACCACCAAATAAGGAATACCCTGCGCCCTCCCAGATTCACCACACCCCTTTCCCTTCTTCCCCTATAAAATCTTGCCCAACCCTCGCCCGGGTGCGACTTCTCTGGCCCCTTTCTCTCGGACCAGTGCACCTCGCCCGGGAGCGCTCCCTAATAAAGCTCACTTGAAGCTTTCCTCTGTTTCGCGGTGCCGTTTGTTAAGATCCGACCTTACAGTGACCAAATTTACAGTTTGCTGTGGATGCTTCTGCTTGTTTTTCTATATGTCGACATAAATAACAGCATTTTTCCTAAACAATTTTTTCTGCCTCTTGCTTCTTTCGCTTAACAGTACATCTTTTAGGTCTCTCCGTGTTAGTGTCTACAGGTCTGCCTTATTCTCTTTCATGCCTGCATAGTTGTGGTTCGATACAGCAGAAGATTATAATTGTGTGTCCCCACGGCTAAAGAGAACTTTGAAAAAGGAGTGTACAATTTGCCTGGATTTACAGTAACGTTTTGAAAAATTAAATAGGAGCTTGCAGAGGCATGCTTAAACTGCTAGTCACTGAAAAACCGTTCAGCAAAACGAACCACAGAACTCACTGCTCCGGGAAGGCAGCCTGGCACGGGCCTTGCCTCACGTCTGCCTGGGATTGGAGGGAGGGAGCTCTTTGGGCAGCAAGTCTTTGCAATACCTCCTCAAAACACATCGAGTTCAAATAATTTCCAATCCTGCCAATGCTTTCCATATAACCCGTATCATCCTGTGACCCTGCGAGTGCCTCACACAAAGAGAAGGTTGTTGGGGGAAAAAATGAAAATGAGAAATAGAAGAGCAACATTGATTTGTTAAGTTGATTTTTCTGACAGCGCTTCCTTGCTTTCCATAAATCCTGGAATGGCTGGGCAATCTGTCGTTAAATTAGGTGGGGGTTTTTTTTCCAGGGATTGATCCTGGGCCCTCGGCAGTGAAAGCGTGCAGTCCTAGCCACTGGACCACCAGAGAATTCCCAGGTTAGGTGTTCTTGATTGGGTTACTCATCTCACGACAACACTGGTCTCTATTTTCCTCTGTGAATTATTACTCTCTTGCTCTGAGCAAGTGAAAGATTCTTTAACCTTTTTAGTAACCAAGTTTCAGTTATGGCAGCAGAAATGCATCCTAAGGGGTTTTCTAGTGAAAACTTCCTTTTTCAGAAAGCAACATGACAGCCTGAAGTTTAAGGACAAAAAAGAAAAACTAATTGCATCCTGTAACACCCTAGGATCCTACACTTGTAAAAGAAAGTGTATTTTAGCTTCTCCCCAGGAGCTAAGAACACGGTCATTTCATGTTAGCTTGTAATGAATTAGCACAACTCTTTGATCAACGGCATCAAAGGCCATTGACAGCGCCAATAATACAGATGTTAGAAAATTTTGCATTGATTTAATACCTGAAATTAACCTTTAACCATTCTATCTCCCTTCCATTGCTCTTGCAGACTTGGATAACATTCACATCCTGAATCTCCAGAGCCTCCTCTACAGAAGGGATTGGGATCCACTGGAGGGTCTAGTTTTCTACGGCTATTGGATTTGAACCACTGCAAGTTCCAACGGGTAACTTTACAGTCCCCCCAAAAAAAATCTTTCTGCAAGGAAATGTCAGAACTCAAGTGGTCATTGCCTTTGAGATGGCCTTATTTATAGAATTTTCCAGTTTCGTATCTCTTGCAATCCACTTTGGTTACTCCAGGCCAATGGCTGATGTTGGCAGCCAGGTCTCGCAGCCAAGATTGAGTCTGAATGCAGCTCAGGCTCCCCTTCACATTCCTTTCGTTCAAGTAACTTTTCCAGGGCTACGCAGTCAGGCCAATTATCTTAGAAACAGGCAATTATAACCACATTCACAGCTCCCTAAAAGGGTGAGTGCCTTCCAGTAACAATTTCTCATGAAAGAAAACAGTAATTGAAGGATTGGCAAGGCTACTGCAACAGACCAAGACCTCTGGAAAGACATTAAATAGCACACACACACACACACACACACACACACAGAGTCCAGTAGATTTCCTACCAGAGGAATTTTTCCTTTCCATTCAAATCCACTAAATATTTTCTGGGGGAAGAATACAGGCAATAGAAAGCAAAATAGATGAAGCTATGGCTGGCCTTCTGGGTTCTGGTCATGCACTGCTCCTTAATGCCTATATCTGTTCATCTCTTGCTTAAACTGTTGAATGTAAGTCACAACATAAAATATTTGCAAAAGACTATTCCTGAAATAATGATGCGAAAGTACTTTAGAAAAGGTAAGTCGTTCTATGAAGTTAAGGTAAATTGAGACCTTTTGGGAGCTAATTCACATCTTCATCAATAGAGCTCAGTACCCGCTCAACCCAGGCGTGGTGCTTTGAGGCAACCAAATCTACTTATCTAGATATATCGCTCTAAGTCGATAACAGCCCCCAGACCTCAATCTTGACTGAATGCAGCACACACGCGAACATGCACACACAGCCTGTGTGCACATATTCAAAGCCACACGCACAATACTTTGGCTCTGTTGTCCAAAGGCTTTTTTCCCAGGACTAGGTGGTAAATTCTTTGAGAATAAAGCAATTACTCATCTCAGTACTCCCAACAACACAGACTATAAGACTTCACACATCACTGCAGTCAGTACCTAGTTGTGGAATTGGTTAACCATCAGATGTGCTTGATAGTTTTTTAGATATTGCACCTCTGAAACGCCTTATAAGCATATGCCTTGAGAAGAGTGGTAAAAACACTGCCCACAAACGTTTGCTTTTGCCCAAAGAAATATCAATATATAGAATTTTTTTTATTCATTTATGTATTTCTCTTCTTTGGACGGAAGTAAATGTTTGTGGAATATATACACATAGAGACACACACATGGCAGGTATATGTGGGTAGCAGGGCCACTCATTCCATTTGGTTCTGGAAAACAACAAAAACCTTTCTGGGAGAGAAAGGGGACATCTGACCTTGCTGCTTTGTTTTTCCTGCATTCAACCGGAGTATCAGGACTGAGGGGAGACAAAACGTAATAGAGCTGGGATTCTGGGGAAGCATTTTGTAAGTGAATAAAAGGCCATAGTGATGAGTTCATTGGCAGAGGGGGTTTCCAAACACATCTCCAGAGAATGTGAAGTGAACCCAAACAGAAAGGCTTCCTTTCTCGAAATGCATAAAATGCTAGGTTTGCCTCTTGCCCGCACGGGTAACAGCGGTTTTCGGTTCGGACAGCAGAGCCCAGCCCGGTGTCTCGGCTCCCCGGGCGGCTGAGTGGGGACTGATCGCCATCTACCGGCGGCAGGTGCAAGGCACGCCTCACATCCCTTTGTCAACAGGGCTTTGGGAACCCGCTGCTCCAAAGTTACGATCCAAAGACAAATGAGGAAGTGCATATGCTTTACATCCCTTACCCATTTCCTTCTCCAAATATCCTTGGGAAGAAGACGCAAAGGAAAAGAAATAGAAACGTTCCCTTAGAAAAGCAAGGCGTTGGCGGGATTTGGTTTCTCTGAGGGAGGGGAGAAAAGGGGGCTGGCTCCTGCCTCCGTAAAAAAGGCTCGGCGAGGCCTTAAAAGAGGCTTAAAACCCATGCCGGGCGTCATCCCCTCCATCCACTCAGCTTGGCTAGCTAAAGAGGTAGCTGGTTAACAGAGAGGGCTCAGAGGTGACCTGGATCAAAGGGACAGTGGGCCAGGGCTGCAGGCAGATGGGCCAGGGGCTGCAATTGTGAGCCTTGTCAAACGCTGGACGAGAGGAGGGTTCACTACAAAGCGGAACACAGAAGCCCCACCTTCTTCTGGAACACAGCCCCCCGTGAGCAGATTTCCGCAGAGAAGCCTATTTTCAGACCCCAGAATAGTTTCATCTTGGCGGCCCTTCCTTGATTCCTGACCCCGACCCCAGGTGGGACTTCTCCACCACAAGCAGGGCCCCCCCACCCCGTCTCTAACTGAAGCACCATTACAGAACCCTCACTTCCAAGGAGTCCAGAGACCCACACAATTCCCCATTTCAAAGGGCTGGCATAAGCAAAGCCACAATTCACTATGAGACCTGAATTAGGAGCAGTGGCGGCAGATCGGCAGAGGTGAGGTGAGCAAGGGAGCTCACACGTTGTCTTCAGTCTGCTCTTCCGGCCACACTCCTTCCTCCGGGAGAGCTGAAGCCAGCCCCCCTCACCCACCCGGCTCTTCAGCAAAATCCCTCTGAATAAATCTCAGAGGTTAGCATGTCTTTGACTCCACAGAAGGGGTGGCCATCTCAAAATGGACACAAATGGTCACATACATCAGGACACATCTCTGTCCTTCCCGCTGGACCACTTTTCCATTTTATCAACATCGCTACACACACATCCATGCTTACACGTTGGTTCATTAAGTGAACCTACTAGAGGTGACTAAGTTTTTTTTTTTTTTTTTTTTTTTTTAGGAAACTAAAAAAGGCGTTTTAGAGAACCCAAAAAGATGTTTTTAAAGGATATGATGACTTTTTGTAAAAATGAGGCAAGAGACACTGCATTAGGTTGTTTTCATTTTGCCAAATACTCTTAAAATAAGAGTCATCCCAAGAAATAAAGTAGAGAAGTACACTGCTGATATATTTTTCAGCCTTATAAAACTTAGCAGAAGGGGCCATACAATCGAATCGCTTGGGTTAGCGTTTTAAATTACTTTTACCCAGGAACAATCTCTTTGTGAAAGAATCAAGCAGGGATGATTTTAAGAATGGTGGCTACAACAGAAAGTTCTAGCATGTCTAGGACATTAAGAATGTGAAACAGGGGACAGGGATTTGAGCCCAGGTACGGGAAGATCCCACAGGCCATGGAGCAGCTAAGCCCGTGCGCCACAACCACTGAGCCTGCGCTCTAGAGCCTGCGAGCCACAACTACTGAAGCCCGTGCGCCTAGAGCCCGTGCTCCGCAACAAGAGAAACCACTGCAATGAGAAGCCCGCACACTGCAACGAAGAGTAGCCCCTGCTCGCAGCAACTAGAGAAAACCCATGCACAGCAACAAAGACCCAACACAGCCAAAAATAAAAATAAATAAGTTTATATTTTAAAAAGTTCTACAATAGACTGAGAAATAAAAGAGGTGTTGTAAGAGCACAAAACAGAAAAAAAATGTGAAAAACACCTACTCTTTATATGACACCATGTCTCTTCCTTCTTTCAAAAACTGCAATGTTTAAGACCCTTTTTATTAGGAAACTAAATCCGAGCTACCTCTAGTAGGTTCACTTAATGAAGCAACAGGTCTGTATGTGGCTGTGTGTGTAGTGATGTTGATAAAATGGGGAGGGGGGCCAGCAGGGAGGGCAGAGATGGGTGCTGATGTATGTATTCATTCGGGGTGTTTGTGTGTTGACCATACCTCTCTGGTTAAAGCTGCAGCTCCTCCTGGAGGGAAAGACTTTGCTTTTCTTCCTACTCCATGGTTCAGGCCCTAAAATAGTGGTTTACGGAAAGTATTCATCCAAGACTTGCTCCAGCCAGCTCAGCCTGCCTGATTTCTAAGCAAATCCATAACTCAGGGAAAACATAAAAACAACCTTGCTGGCTCACTGAGGCACTTAAGCGACCATCTCAGACTCAGAAGCAGGTAGCTCAAGAGCAAGACCAGAACAACTGTGTTCTCTTGTCCCCCTCTTAGAACCTGGATCCCCACGAAGTTCCTTCCTGTGGCCCCAGTGCCCCCTCTACCAGCACCACCTCCCCATGTCGACCGACCCATAGATAAGCTCCTGCTCTGGGCCTTGTGCCTAGATTCTGGCCAGCATCTCCAGCCTGAATCTCTATCACTCCTGAGCATGAGTTTTATCTCGAGCTCCTGGATCACGGACCTCCGTTCTTGAATGATGAGTAGCCATCTGCTTGCCTGGACTCCTAAATACGAAATGCTCTTGTCTCTCTGACTCGGACCTCTGGCCGCCTTCATCTCATCTTGATCTCCATGTGTGTAAATGATTTGCTGATTTGACCTGATAATCTGTGGTTCTTTGCACATCTTTGTATGCCCAAGTACCCAGCACACAAAAGAGATACATGTACAGTAAATGTGGAAAAACAAATGAGCAGATTAATAAATAGATGATAGTTGTATTACCCAATTGGCATCAGCCCCTGGGCAGCCCTCCAAATCAATTCATCTCAATAGGTACATAGTGTGCCTGGTCCCAGGGTCCATGGCCCCTGCCCTCCTCGTGTAGATACAAATCTAATCTAACAGTGTTCGAAGTCTTCCTCCCCAGAGCCTGTGGGCAGATATTGACCCAGGTTCTGGGTCTTTCGGAAGTACCATCCAATCATGAGAAGAAGCCATACCTCTGGTGCGTTCCCAAGTTGTGGCAGACGTGGTGAGAGACAGGTTGGGACCCAGCATCCCCTTAGACCACCATTAGATTTAACTACCACTTATAGAGTACTTACTCTTTTGTGCAAGACATTCATTTAATCCTTATAATAAGCCTATGGTTCTCATCTCATTTGACCCAGGAGAAAACTGAGATGCAGCGATGTTATTACCTGCCCAAGGTCACAGAGCGGCAGGGCTGGGCATTGACCTTCAGCAGGCTGACTCCAGAGCCCATGTTCTTATTCTCTATGCTACCCTGACTCTCCATTCTGTGACCATCCTATAGCTATTCTAGTCACCCTAGCAAGAAGACAAAGATAATTAGACACAAGCCAAATTGTGAGAAAACTCAAACTAGTCTCTTCATCTATTCTGTGCCCCAACAAAGTACTATGTAACTCAAAAATGGGTCTCGACCATGGCAGTGTTTCTGAGGTAAGATGAAGGCAGTAGGGATTCAGAAGAAGGGCAGATTTTCTTCAAGAAATAGAATTTAAAGGATATGATGTCTTGGTTGGGGAGGAGGTATGAGAGAAAGAAGAGCCTAGAATGTCTCCAATATTCTTAGCACTGTTGATTGGGTAAATGATGACACTTTTAATAAAGATTAGGAATAAGAGTGGGTTTTGACAGAGCAGCAGTAGAGGTGATGACTTAACTTTTATATGATCTGAAAAACACACAGACAATTAAGACATGCTTTTCCCCAGGATCACAAAGAGTGTAAAAATAGCACCTTTACAACATAGTGAAACAATCTGAAAACATTTCAGACCCACAGAAATGTCCATTTATCTAGAATCTGATTATGTTCTGCACACACTTTCACATGTGATTTCACACTTTCAAACTTACACATGGATGTGATTACCCCTCCAATGTCAGGGCCATCCTTCTGTCCAGGGCAGCCCGGGAGGCAGAGGCCCATCTGCCTTCCAGATTCTGTTCATCTCCCCAGGAGGCCTCCAGGAGACCAGGCTGTGGCTGAGGAATGCCTGGCCGGCAGGCCCCAGGTGTAGAAAGCATGCACAGATGCCATCTTAACCTCGCCCGGGATGGGTAGGGCCAGCTGGGCCCCGCTCAGAGGGATTCAGGATGGAGATGAAAAAACTGATTTAAAGCAGAAGTAAGGAATTTGGAGCAAAGGCATCACAAGGTCTAATATTAGAAAGACGTATGCGATGCTCCTCAAAGACTTCAGCTGGCAGTCAGGGGAAGTGACAAATGGTACAGAGCATTAGAAAACTATCAGGGGGCAGAGGGCAACTCAGAAATCCCTTCCTTAGAAAAGACATTTCATTGTAGTGCAGACAACCCACAACAGACCCACTTCCATGTCTGGGATCATGCATTCACATTCAGCCAGTTTTCCACAGACTCACACACAATTCTTTGCCATCACCACCCCCCTTGCTTTCCCTACTCCAGCCTCATCAGAGACTCATGTGAAATCTAGACCCACACTTCCTGTTACAAACAACCTGTGGCCACTGCAGTGTGCTGTCAGCAGGACCTACACTGTGTTTACTCTAATTTCAGGGCAGCCAATCAAAAGTGTCTCCGTTATAAGTACGTGGGAGGATAGGGTTGCCAAAAATAAAAATACAGGAAGCCCGGTTAAATCTGAATTTCAAATAAACCAGGAAATTTTTTTTTTTTAGTATAAGAACATCTCGTGCAATATTTGGACATATGTATACTAAAAAATTATTTGTTGTTAGTATGAAATTCAAATTAACCTGGTATTCTATATTTTATCTGGGAACCCAGTAGATCTCCAAATTGTTTGGATTTTGACCGCTTTAGGACTGGGGAGAAAAAAATCCCCTACAATGTACAAGAGTCCACAGGACAGACAATAAATAAATAAATAAATAAGCTACTGCTGAATATAATTCTATAAAGGGCTGGGAAATCATCTCCACTCAAACCCTGCCAGAATCTTCTCCTCCCTCTGTTTTCCTAATCTTAATTAAACACACTACCAATCACCCAATCTGAAATTCTGGGAGCCAACCCAGACTCTGCCCTTGCCTTTAGCCTCCACACTCGCTGGACTACAAATCCACCTCCTAACTAGCCTTCGAATTCACCCCCTCCTTCTGCTGCACGGCTCAAGCTTCTTAGCTGAAATATTGCCATAGTCGTCTAAGGGGATCTCCACCTCCATCTGACCCTATTAAAGTGAGCCTGGAGACACAGATCCATCTCAAATCCAAATCTAATTGAGTCGTTTTGCTTAAAGCTCTTTCACAGCTAACTCCTTGCTCAGGAACTGGCTCACACAGGCTGGGGAGAGCCACTTCTGTTTGTCTCCTCAACTCTGCATTCAGTGACACCATGTTGGTAGCTTGAAACTGATCAAGGTGGGAATAGTCACACCACAGGAAACTGGCCAACACCACACATCAAGGCTTTTTCTCAATTGGAAGAGTGGTTGTTAAACGTTTACCATCCCAGTCCTGCCTAGGTCAGTTAGGACGTACTCAGCTACAAGACATAGAAAATGCAACCAATGATAGATAAACCACCAGTGCATCTCAAAATGTATGTGGTCCCAGACCAGCAGCATTGGGAACTTGTTAGAAATAAAAATTCTCAGGGCTTACCTTAGTTAGACCTTTTGAATCAGAAATGGAAATGCAGGGATTGGGCCCAGCAATCTGGGTATAAACAAGCACTCAGCTGATCTGATGCACACCCACAGTTGAAAGCTATTGACAAACATGATCTCACAAACTTTAATGTTCACGTACGTTAACAGGAGAGCTTGCTGAAGTGCAGCTTCTGATTCAGTAGGTCTAGACTAGGGCCTGAGATTCTGCATTTTTAACAAGCTGCCTGGTGATGCCAATACTACTGGTTCACCAACCACAGTTTTAAAGTAGCGAGGGCTTAAACCACAAAGACGTTTGTCATTTGTCTAATAAGAAGACGAGAGCAGGCCATGCAGGACTGGCTCAGTGGCTCAAAGACACCATCACGCCCCTTTTCTCTCTATCAATTCAAGTGGTGTGCTGGTAAATGTTAACCACTAGCTGGGCTGGGGCCACCTGCTGATTCGCAGCATCTCGATTGTAGCATTTGCCAATATCCATGATATAAATACTCCCACAATAGTTAATTTCAATCTACCAATGTGATGTTAACTAGTTTGAAAATTTAACAGTCAGATCTCATGAGCCAGCTCTCACTGGATGTAGAGCTGTGATCCCAGGGTTCAGGGACGGGTACCACTGGTGGGGATGGCAGTGCTCTGAGCATGGAAGTCTGCAGCTTTGCAGATTCATGGCAAGTCAGCAATATTTTATCAAAGGCCTATGGATGAACAGCAAACCTTATTACTGGTTTAAGTCATCCTAGACAGATGAGGACTATCTGGTATTTGGAAATTCTGCATTAATACATGAAGAGGTGAGGTGCAGAATACCTATGGGAGGTGAGTACGGTTGATGGGGCTTGGGGCAGGCCACCCCAATATATGCCAAGGTGGCATATTGATTATTTTGAATTAAAGTTACTTGAGAAACAGCCAGTACAAGAATAACACTCTGACCCTCCTTCGTTCCCCTGGAAGTGGGAAACAAAGCTCCCATGGGAAGGTACCCTGTTTATGCCAGGAGGATGGAGGGCATCCTTATCACCGTATATAGTATATAGGGAATGTGAGGCCAATAAAGCTGTATAAATAAACTTTGTTACATCTTCATTAATTTGTTACCCTCCAAGCCCCTTTGTTTTCACAGATAATTGATTCTTTATCTAAAAAGTTACATAAACAGGGACTTCCCTGGTGGTCCAGTGGTAAAGAATCCGCCTTCCAATGCAGGGGACGCTGGTTGGATCCCTGGTGGGAGAACTAAGATCCCACATGCTGCAGGGCAACTAAGCCCACGTGCCACAACTACTGAGCTCGCACCCCTCAACTAGAGCCTGGTGCCGCAAACTACAGAGCCCGCGCACCACAACTAGAGAGAAGTCCAAGCCTGCAGCGAAAAGACCACGCGCCACAACGAAAGATCCCACATACCACAACTAAGACCCAATGCAGCCAAAAATAAATAAATAAATAAATAAATAACAGAAATGCAGTGATTTCATGTTTTAAAAAAAAATGTTACATAAACAGCCCGCTTTGGTCACTTCTTAGGTCTCATACTTACGGGGCCTCCGTACATATGCATGTTGTTTGTTCTTCTCCTATGAATCTGTCTTGTCAATTTGATTATCAGAGCAGCTAAAAGAACCTAGAAGGATAGCGGAAAGTTTTCCTCCCCTCCCTGGTCCATAAATGAATGCACTGCACGAATGTATACTGAGTACCCACTAGGTACCAGGCACAATGCAGCAGTGACCAGACAGCTCGAATCCCATTCTTTAAAGTGCTCACCATCTACAGGTAGAGCAGACACTCCAAGGGAAAAATAATGAAGTTTTCAATGTGAAAGTACAGACATAATGTAAAGAAAAAGCACAAGAAGGTGAGCTCCGTGAGGGCAGGAATTTTTGTCCATTTTGCTCACAGCTTCCACCTCCCACTGCCTAGCATATAACGCTCAACAGTTACTCGCTGAAAAGCATGAAGACGCGCCACCCTTGCCTACAGCGTGGCAGCATCAGCATTCACACCAGAGAGGGCCAGGAACTGCTCGCTGGAATGAGCAGCCCAGGATGCACTACTGTCAGAGTGCGTCTTTGAAGCCACACGAGTCAAGCGACGGTGTCTGCTGCCCTGCAAGGCTGTGCGACTGATCCAGGAAGAAATCCCAGCAAATTGATACTAAGGCTTAGATGGGACAGAAGTTAAGAGGCAAGATACCCAGGCCTGGCAGAGGGCTCTGAGTCCCCGTGTTTCTTGGCACTTCACTAATTCACAAGAAATTAGTTGGCGACAAAAAAATAAATAAATAAAAGGCCACTTGGCCCTCTGGGTATGGTTTTCCCAGGGTTTTGACTTCCTTTGGTGAGTGGGCTTCTTTCCTTTTAATCTTCAGCTTTTTTCCCTCCTACTCTCATGAGCTAGCCCCAAACTTCATGTTCTAACACACTCTATTAGTCTGCCAGGGTCTCCGTAACATAACAGACTGGCTGGCTTAGACAACAGAAGTTTATTTTCTCATAGTTGTGAAGACTGGGAAGTCCAAGATCAAGGGGACAGCGGGGTGATATCTGGTGAGAGCTCTCCCCTTGTGTTGCAGACGGCTGCCTTCTCGCTATGCGCTCACATGGTCCTTCCTTCGTGTGTGCACGTGGAGAGAGGGAGAGCGAGTTCTCTGGCGTCTGTTAGTACGAGGACACCAGTTCTACTGGATCAGTGCCCCATCTTCATGACTTCATTTAACCTCAGTTACTTCCTTAGAGATCCCACATTCAAATACAGCTGCATTGGGGGTTAGGGCTTCGACACATGAAGCAGGGAGATGGGGACACAATTCAATCCATAGCACGTAACTTTTGTTCAATTTAAGTTAGTTGGAAAAAGAAAAAGGGTTCAAATCTAAATCCTGAGAATGAATGAGGAGCTCTGAAAAGTGTAGGTGAGGGGGACATAAAGCGTGAATACACAACTGGCCCAGGAGGAAACTCATTAGCTAATAGAAGCCTCTGTCAGCTAGAAATTCCACCCCACCTGAGACTCCAGGGGAACTCAGAGCTTCTTTAAATTCGTAACACTTTAAATGAGTCCTATGTACAAGTCTTCTTCCTAATTTTAATAAACAGGTTAGGCCGAGGTTCAAAACAATTGGAGTCACATATCAGGCAAAGAACATTAGCCTCCTTTGAGGAGGTGGGAACTCAAGCCCCTTTACCCGCACTGGCATCAGCTATCCCCAGTACAAGCTGCAAAGGGCTGGAAAGGGAGGCCACCATCTCCTCTCCTCTGCTAGAGCTGAAGACTAGGTACAGCCCACTCCTTCATGCCACCCCAGCCAAGGGGAAGTCAACATGATCACAACAACAGTACAAACTGCATTTTCTTATTCTGCCCCCATCCTCCATGAGAGGAATTTCAACCTCTTCCAAAGGTCTCTGTCCGCCCCCTGCAGAACGGTTTCTAAGCGTTCCTAGGGGATAACTTGAACCCAGACTTGTTCCTTCCACAGAAATCCTTGTGGTGCAATGCTAATAAAGGGGTGAAATGCCCCTGAAGAAACCAGGGCACCTCAAATGCACCCTGTATCCTCCAGAGCCTTCACCGCCCACGTTGCTGCTTTTAACCTGCCCACACTGGCATTTGCTGGGGCTGCGGCTGCCATTCTGCACCGCCCAGAACTACAGAGAAGCTTTCCCCACCTGGGTCTCTGTGCTACAGCACTAGACCCCAAGACTTTCTCAGTGAGTGTTGCCCTACATCTAGCTTGTGCGTCTTGATTCTTGCTGCCCTCAAAGTAGGTCCTTTCCTCAAAGGCTGCTTGTTCTTTCCAATACATAGGAAACTCGGGATCACCTTACCAGCTCTCCATATGAGGTCAGCTATACTCAAGTGAGGTGAACACAACTTGAGTTAAGCTGACTTCCTTTCTACCAAGGAATCCAGAAAGAAAGCATTGGGAAGGGAAATCTCAACTGAAATGACAGAAGGTAATCGATCAGAAAAAATAAGTTCAAACTAGACACAAAGAGAGCACTTCCAAAATGTAAGGATCTCCAAAAATTCACTCCTTCCTAAAAGCTACAAGAACACTAGCAAAAGTGGTCAAAAGCACCTTTTTCTGAACTCTGGAGATTAACCAAAGGCTTGCAACAATCCAAGGAGCATGTTTTCAAAGTAAAACTCAGCTGCCTCTCATTATGAACGGCAGGCTTCATGGCATTTTAACTTGTTCTATGCCCATCATGTTCTCCCAGGTCTGTGGTAGCTTTCAAAACCAGCAGTCCCACAACCATGGTAGTAGTGAATATCAACTAGTAACTACCTAACAACGTAAAAGAAAATTCTGCGGAATGAGACATCCATAGGGGACTTTACAACAT
Organism: Globicephala melas; assembly: GCF_963455315.2. NCBI lineage: Eukaryota > Metazoa > Chordata > Mammalia > Artiodactyla > Delphinidae > Globicephala > Globicephala melas. Next base: position 48,957,963 of record NC_083331.1, read on the forward strand.
TCAGATAATTCCTGGAGATCAAGAAAGCCCTGCACACATGTAGGTCCATGTGTCGACCAGAAAGACCTGAAAGGGCCCTAGCTCTCATTCTGGCTGACCTTCAGGCTCTGCACAAGCAGGAAGCAAAGGCCAAGGCACAGCTATAAACTACTGAGGATTGAAGGCATACTGTAACGAGCTTCCTATTGCTGCTGTAACAAATTACCACACACTTAGTAGCTTAAAACAAAACAAATTTATTATGTCATATTTCTGGGGGTCAGGAGTCTTAAATGGGTTTCACTGGGCTAAAATCACAGTGTTGGCACTGCTTTGTTCTTTCTGGAAGTTCTAAGGGGACAGTCCATTTTCCTTCCTTTTCCATCTTCTATAGGCTGTCCATATTCCTTATGACCTCATACTACTCTGACCTCTGCTTCTGACTCTCCTGCCTCTTTCTTTCCTTTTAAAGACCTTATAAGGTAACAGTATGAAAAGCTGTATACCAACAAATTAGATAACCTAGATGAAATAAAATGCTCCTAGAAAAACATACACCACCAAAACTAACTCAAGAAGAAATTAAAATATGAATAAAACCGTCACAAGTTGAAGAGATTGAGCCAGTAATTTAAAACTTCGCACAAAAAAATAAATCCCAGTACCAGATTGTTTCACTAGTTAATTCTATAAGACATTTAAAGAAGAAAGCCAAGGCTTCACAAACCCTTCCAAAAAAAATAGAAGAGGGAAATGTTCCCAACTCATCCTATTACACTAACACCAAATCCAGACAAAGATATCACAAAAAACTACATACCAATATCCCTTATGAATACAGATGTAAAAATTGTCAACTAAATAGTGTAAACCAAATCCAGAAATATATAAAAAGCATTATACACCATGACCATGACCTGGGATTCATTCCAAGAATGCAAGGTTGGTTTAACATCTGAAAAATCAATATAATATATTAATAATACATAGAAAAAATAAAGGACAAAGATCACATGATTTTACAATAGATGCAGAAAAAGCATTTAACAAAATCCAACATCCTTTCATGATAAAAATTCAATGAACTAAAAATAGAAGAGAATTTATTTAATTGAATAAAGGATTCTATTAAAATAATATATAAGTATCAACAGATTCTTAGCTGATCTTCATAAATGGTGATGAAAGCCTGAACACTTTCCCCATAAAATCTGGAAAAGACAAGGATACCCACTCTCACTCTTATTTAATACTTTTACTCAGCATTTTTACTAAAGGTAAAATGGGGGAAAAGGTAAAAAGGCAAAGGAGAAAAAAAAGGCATCCAAGTTGTAAAGGAGGAAGTAAAACTATCTCTATTCACAAATGACATGATCTTATAGATAAAAAATCCTAAGGAGTCCATGAAATACTATTAGAGCCAATAAACAATTTCAGCAAGGTTGTAGGATACAGGATCAATACACAAAAATCAGTTATCTTTTAAACACTAGCAATGAACAATCCAAAAATGAAATTAAGAAAAATATTCCATTCACAATAGCATCAAAAATTATAAAATACTTAGGGAAAATTCAACAAAAAAATTCAAGACTTGTACACTGAAAACTACAAAACGGGGAAATGGGGAATGGCTGTTAATGGGTAAGGACTTTCTTCTTGGGCTTATGAAAATATTCTGCAATTAGATAGTGGTGATGATTGCATAACTTTGTGAATATACTAAAAGCCACTGAAGTGTACACTTAAAAGGCTGAATTTATTGTATATGAATTATATCTCAATAAAATGTTATTTTTTTAAATAGGGGCAAAAAAAGCAGTAAGAACTATACTCATTCTACACATATTTAGAGCACCTGTCAAGTGACAAGGGACTTCTACATAAGAATAGCCTGAGCACTGGGCAAAAATGTAGATTCCGAAGAAAAGAGTCACAGGGAGAGACCAGAACCCACATATTTAATAGATCTTTATGCAATTTTTATGTACACTGCTATTAGAGAACAATTCGTATACAAAAAAATATAAAATGCAAAAGGCACTGTCCCTGCCCTCAGGGAGGTTATCAAATAATATTGGATAATGTGTCCCCAGTCGTGGGATTCTCTCATTAGTCATGGCCTTTGGAGTCACCAGGGGTAATTTACGCAAAGATCAAGCTGAAAGGTTAGATATTTAATTATCCTCAAGATGCTCCACAAGAGAAGAAGGCCTAGTTCATAGGGTACATTACTGACCAAAATTTACTTAGGTTGGGCTTCCCTGGTGGCACAGTGGTTGAGAGTCCGTCTGCCGATGCTGGGGACGTGGGTTCATGCCCCGGTCCAGGAAGATCCCACATGCTGTGGAGCGGCTGCGCCCGTGAGCCATGGCCGCTGAGCCTGCGCGTCCAGAGCCTGTGCTCCGCAACGGGAGAGGCCACAACAGTGAGAGGCCCGCGTACCACAAAAAAAAAAAAAAAAAAAAATTTACTTAGGTCACAAGGAACCCTATCCCCCCAGCAAAATATTTCACACTTGTCTCCCAGTTTCTGGCACCTCTGCATAATTATAGTTATTGGGAGAATACGTTTTCAGAAGAGGAAGATTCAAAAACTTCACCTCAAGTTCAGAAATGACTGTCTTCTGCAGTCCTTGACTCTCTTTTCTCTGTAAGTGTTTGGAATCTCATGACGTCTAGTATAAAACGCTGAACATCTCAGCTCCAAAGGCACGACACAGGCCCCTTCTTCAGGTACAGGATCAATGTGCGAGAAGAAATTTGTTTCTAGCATCTACATATTTACAAGGGTAAGGAATGTAGATCTTTATCTCACATACAACTAAGGTAAAGACACACATTCTACGACACCGAGGAGTCCAGGCTACCTCCGAATGGCACAGTTTAACAGATGAAGAAACACAGAGAATTACAACATTGCTTAATGCAAAATGACAAGAAACTTTTTGAATGTCTAATTTTTGAAGATAAAGAGAGTGAACTTTTCCCCAGAGTTGATTTGACGTGTCTTTAAGGGGAAAGTCCGTTACATTTCCCCATTTTCCTCTGTTTCAGTCTCCCCAACAGATACAAAATAAGTATAATTACCAGCTCCCAGAGTCCCCTTCCATCTGCAGAGGCAAGTCTGTGAGAAGTTGGCCTTGTAGTTATAGGACAGATGTACCATGGACCACAAGGTACAGGGCAATGAGAACTGGATTTGGATTCTGAAGTCCTGAATTGGAATTCTGAGTAGTTATTGGCTTTTTGGGTGTTTAATGACTATGCAAAACTGCAAAACTTCCCTAAGAGCCCTGGGCCTCCATTTCCTTATCTGCAAAATGGAACTCTTCTAAGGGTTTTTCCGAGAATAAGAGGAGTTAGTGGCTGCTATGGTGCACTGCCCAGGTCTGCCCCCGCTTTCCCTTAAGATCAAAGAACTTATTAGTTTCCTCAGCTGCTGAGAGTGTGGGATTGACAGCTCACCCAGAGATTGTCCTGGGCTGAAGACAGCTGCTCTTGGACATACCTCCTGGGGAGAGGCGGGAGGCGGGGAGGAAGCAACCTGCATCCATTATGAAAAGACTGCATTCAAGTCCAAATCCCTGCAACCCTGCAGAGCCAGCCCAGCGCCAGAGCCAGGCATGCGGATGGGGTGGGAGGGTCAGCAGAGGCCTTGTCCTAACTGCATCGCAGCCCAGCTTCTCTCTCTGCTGGGGTTTCCTTTTTTTATTCCCTCAATTAGCTGCCCGCTGGCCAACCTCAGAGTCTACTTCCAGAAATCCTGCGTAAAAGGAGATAATGTAAATGAGTTGCATTTTGCAAACTGTGGAGTACTACTCAAATGTTTCACGTGGTAACCCCAGCCTGTGGGTGCGTTAGAGTAAATCGGTAACAAAATAGCTGCATTGCACCCCCAATGGCTACGGGGACCAAACTCCCACTCTCTTCACCACTCCTCCCACCATCACTTTCCTCTAACCACTAAGCCAGGAGCACAGACTTCCCAGAGGCATGCATCAGCTGTTGAGCGCAGTCTGGGCGGCTGTGAGCTCCGCTTCCTCCATGACAGTCTCCAGAGCTGCTGCCGCCACTGTTGCTCTTTTTTTTTTTAATTGATTTTTTTAAATTGATTTTCTTTTTTTATAAATTTACTTATTTATTTATTTTTGGCTGCATTGGGTCTTCACTGCAGTGCACAGGCTTCTCACTGCAGTGGCTTCTCTTGTTGCAGAGCACAGGCTCTAGGCACGTGGGCTTCAGTAGTTGTGGCATGCGGGCTCAGTAGTTGTGGCACACGGGCTTAGTTGCTCCGAGGCATGTGGGATCTTCCCAGACCAGGACTCGAACCTGTGTCTCCTGCATTGACAGGTGGATTCTTAACCACTGCGTCAAAATCCCTGCCTGACCTCTCTATATAGCCTGGTTCCCCAATCTCGGCAGGATAAGACTCAAGATAGGCCTACAGTACAGCTAACCCGCTTCTCCTCCTACAGCTGTGAATTTGATTTTCAGCTCCGTTCCTTCCCCTGGGTCCTGGGTTGAGGGCTCTCCCAAAGAACCAAGCTGCCTGGTCTTGGGTGTAAACCTGAATGGGTTTTTTTTTTCTTTTCTCCTTTCCCAGGCTAAGCAGTAGCCTTTGTCCTCCCCCTCCTCTCCCTCAACCTTGACAAGGACAGGGGCTTCCAAAGTATTCATGATACCAGCCTCTCTCCATTCCAGAAAGCTCCTTTCCCATTCCTTTTATTTTTTTTAATAAATTTGTTTTTTTATTAATTTATTTATTTTTGGCTGTGTTGGGTCTTTGTTGCTGTGCGCGGGATTTCTCTAGTTGTGGTGAGCGGGGGCTACTCTTTGTTGCAGTGTGCAGGTTTCTCATTGCAGTGGCTTCTCTTGTTTCGGAGCACAGGCTCTAGACACGTGGGCCTCAGTAGTTGTGGTTTGTGGGCTCAGTAGTTGTGGCTCATGGGTTCCAGAGTGCAGGCTCAGTAGTTGTGGCGCACGGGCTTAGTTGCTCCACGGCATGTGGGATCTTCCCGGACCAGGGCTCGAACCCATGTCCCCTGTATTGGCAGGCGGATTCTTAACAACTGCGCCACCAGGGAAATCACCCCATTCCTCTTTCAGTCAGCCACATTCCCCATAGGATCACAAGCACAAGTTCAACTCTTATTTCTTCCCCTTTGGGTTGTGTTGTTCCCTTTAATGATGAGCAAACTCTCAAGAGGAAGAAGAGGCAGAGTGGATGTTGTGAGGGAAGAAACCGCACAAAGATGGGAAGAAAGAAGGTGCATAAATTTTTTCTTTACAGGAATGTAATCTAGTGCATAGGAGACAATCTGAAGGGCCGGCCCATTCTTTGATGGACGGATCCTAATCTAGGGGTCGGATGTAGGCTAAGGTCCAAACTCGGTTGCCTGGGAGACAGGCAATGTGTCCCACAGACGGAAGGAGACTCGTGAGGGAGTATAGACAGGAAAGGCTGGAAAAGGACATGGTGGTCGTAGGATTGTTGAGGGACTTAAAGGCCAGTCCAAGGGGTTAGAATGTGCACCACAGACTCCTTGTTCTCAAACTGATGTCCCATGGAACAAATCCCGTGAGTCTCACTGGGGAGACAAACCTCTAGGGGTGCAACCAGAAGTGTTCTATGGCCAAATAAGTACAGGAAATAGGAACCAGAATAAGCAACATCTCCTCAAGCATATTCGAGGCTCACAGAAGTCCCATGTTGAAAACTACCACCTCCACAGCTAATTTGTTTTACTTTGTTTTCCTCACTGCTTTCAAATCTATGAAGCCTTTATTTTGGTTGAAGGCAATTACCACATTCTATAGGAGCACACTTTGGGAAAAGCTGTCTTAAGTTAGGCATTAGTAACTGAAGACATTTGAAAGAGGAGACTGACACAGCTAATCCAATCGGGAAATTAATTTGAAGCTCAGGACCTACTGGAGAAGAGAAGGAAGAGAGAAACCAATAAAGAGGTTTGGGCAAAAGTTGAGATAAAGGGGTACAGATCCAGATTGAGGGGGCTTTAGCGAGAATGGAAAAGAGTAAAAATTAGTAGAAACTATTGGTTGGAGTCAGCAGAAATTGTTTACTGACTGAATTTAGGAAGACACCAAGGGGAAAAAAGGAAATAAGGCTTAGCACCTGGTTTCCGGTTAAAAGAAAAGTTTCCTGGCTGAGAGAAACAGGCACATCAGAAGGGGCAAGGTAATGGATTGGATTTCAGATGTGGACATTTTATTTCCATGTTCTCTGGGAAGTTGTTTCTCTTGTTCTACTCTGTATTCCCAAAGAGAGCTTACCTGTGGTAAGCTTTCAATTAATGTGACTGAATAAGTGAGAAGGACTCGAACAGGGAACATTAGTAAAATATGTAAGAAAAAAAACGTGGGACTTCTGTGCCTAAGAATAGTACTAAGTCTGTGAAAGAGGTTGCAGATAAACCAAAACTGAGTCACCTTAGTCTTGCACATCATTTCACTCTAAATCCACATGCAAAATGGGAAATTGGGGGTCCTGATAGCCAGAAAAAGCAATGATGGAGAATGGAGTATCCTTTTTCAAACACTGAGTTACATTTTAAAGAAGACAAATGGGGAGACAGAAACATCAAAGGAGATAAAAATAATAATCACGGGCTTCCCTGGTGACGCAGTGGTTGAGAGGCCGCCTGCCGGTACAGGGGACACGGGTTCGTGCCCCAGTCCGGGAAGATCCCACATGCCGCGGAGCGGCTGGGCCCGTGAGCCATGGCCGCTGAGGCTGCGCGTCCAGAGCCTGTGCTCTGCAACGGGAGAGGCCACAACAGTGAGAGGCCCGCGTACCGCAAATAATAATAATAATAATAATAATAATAATAATAATCACTAGGGTATAGGAAGGGATAGAAAAATCTAAGATTAGTGACTGAAATTATATCAAAGAAAAAAAGAAAAGAAATGACTAAAGCAAAAACTCTAAACGTAGATTGGATTTTTAAATATACTTGATATGTTTAAATTCTTAAAGCTTTTTTTTTTTTATGTGAAAAATACTCTCAACCTCAAGAAAGAGGAGGAGAAAAACAGAGCTTTAAAAATTGCATGCTTCAGGCTTGTGTAAATCTATTGTCTGCCAGCATGAGACACGGTATTTACTTCAAGCCATATTCAGCCATGTACGGTATTTCAAAACTGCCACCTAGTAATTTAAAATGACAGGAAAAATAATATAATGGATGCATGCCCGATTTCTCCTTCTCCCATCCCACAATAAGGGTGATGGGTCTGAAGGCTCCTGATTATTCTCTCAACAGAAGCAGCAAAGACTTTGAAAAGAGCAAGGTTGGATTTGATTTCTACTTGGATGTTTCCTTCGATGACCTGGGACTCACTGATTCATTCCCCGAGAAGCGAAGGAACACACTCTGAGGATGTTAGCATGGGGAAGGCTGTGGCCCAATGAGAACCGCTCTTCTAGAATGCCCCATACACTCCGCTGAAAGGACATCTAAGAGTCTCTTTTGCTCACTTCCAAGTCTTAGACAATTTCCTGACAAGTCAGAACCAATCTTTCCCCCCATCTTTTGTACCCACCCTCTACACTAGAAAAGACCTTCTGAAGGGGAAGGAGTCTTCAGAGAAAGCCAGAAATATTCTGAACCTCTGCTCTCTTGAGTTAAGAACAAGGACTAGAGAAGGAGGAAGGGCAAGGACATTTAAATAAAAGGATTTGGGAAGAAAAAGAACCTGAGCTGTAGCACCCCAGGTATAGTTCAGGGAAAGAGCACACCTCGCAGAAAAGTTCCCCACCTATGCAGTGAAGAGTGGAAATACCAGAGGACATCCCTAGACGTGGGAGAGCTGGAGACCACCCCCTTGAGTTTTATAAGATATAAGAGTTCAAACCCTAATCGAACATAGTTTTGGTCAGAGAGATTGAGTCAGGAGGCCTAGGTTGAAGGTGAAACAAGAAGCGTTTATCATAGAGTGTAGCCTCAAGTCCACGGGGAAAGAAGAACAAACCTCAAAACGTCCTGACTCTGACTGGGTCAAGTCTGAGGAGACTGAAAAATCACTAAATGTGACTGAAGTTCCCAGGAGGCTCTGGATTGAGTTCTACTTTACATTCATACTGGACGTTCAGGGCACCAAAATAAAATTTTATAGACAGTAATATTTTATTTGTGCATATTCAGGTTGGTGACTATAACATTTGTACCAGTGCAGGGATAGGGAAGCTAGCCCCTGGACTGCTTAGAAACCTGAGATGCTTTTCTATGGATAGACATGGAGCTTGTTCAGTTAAGACTGAACTAAAGATATTCAACAATAAGAGGGAAGAGATATGGGAACATATGTATATGTATAACTGATTCACTTTGTTATAAAGCAGAAGCTAACACGCCATTGTAAAGCAATTATACTCCAATAAAGATGTTAAAAAAATAAATACAAATAAAAATAACCATTGGAAAAATCTGGTCCCTTTAGGAACTGAACCATCCCTCAGAACTGTAGGAGCCGTTGGCTAACGCTCATTGCATGGTTGTGAACTAACACAAAATGCCTGCAGCATAAAATGTAAATAACAGCTGATTATTTTCATAGATTATTTCTTTCTCATCCATCTTGGCTGCTATATCACAAACAAATGAGTTATTTTCAGAAAATAGGGACATCTGGAAAACAGATATTCCAAGAGCTCAATCTATTGATGGAGTTTCAATCAGAAGTGTAAATCATATATAAATTCAACAACTGTTCACTGAGCATTTTATGTGCTAGATGCTGGTCTAGGCACCAGAGACAGAGTAGTGACAAGTGGATTAATCCCCTGCTTTCCTGATGTTTATGCTCAGGGAGAGAGACAGGTATAACTTCCCCGCAAATAAATAAGTATATAATATGATAGGTACTATGAAGAAAAAAAGAGCAAGGTAAAGGGACACAGAGCAACATATGTTAGGTGAGTATTCAGGTAAGACTTTGGTACAGAATCGTGCATAAAATGAAGAAACAATCTACTGGCTATCAGGGAAAGAGTGTTCCAGACAGAGGGAAGAGTGGGTTCAAAAACCCCGAATATGCTTGGCCTATTTGAAGAGCAGCAGGGAAGCCCTGGGGAAGGAACAAATGAACAAGAGCAGAGCATGGTAGGAATTGAGGACACAGAGATAGGTGGCAACAAGGTTCGGTAGGTCATGGTCAGGACTTTTGGACCTTATTCTAAAGAGATGGGAATCCACTGGAGAGACGGGAATCCACTGGAGAGACGAAGAGAAGCATGGAATGATCTGACTTTACTGCTATATTGAAAATGGACTAAAAACGTCACAAATGGAAGCAAGGACACTACCTAGGAGTTTTTGCACATCATGTGGGATTAGTATGAAGGAAAGAGGGGAGTCAAAAATAACTCCCAAACTTTTGGCCTGCAGTTGTCATTTATTAAAGACTAAGGGAAAAGCAGTTTGGCAGGAGAGTCAAGAATCTGGAAATGTTAAGTAGACATTGGATATCTGAGTCTAGAATTCAGGAAAGAGGTTAGTGCTGAACATATTATATTCGTGCAAGTCATCAGCATATGGATGGTATTTAAAGTCATGTTCTTTTAGGACTTCCCCAAGAGTACATTTGTCTTGAAGGACTTCCAAATGTACAAGAAAAATGTTGTCAATTTTCAGACTAAAATTCAAACTCATAGAATACATATTTTTTAATCTTTAACATCTGTTAAAAAAGAATACCATCTACATATGAAAAAATTGTTTCTATCATGACAGATGGTGCTCCAGTTAGCTTAGGTCAAAAATCTATATTTATTAAAATTTTAAAAAGACTGACATTTCTCTTTTTATCACTTTGTTCCATTGTATGATATATACTGAAAATAACTGTGCTCATTTTTCTGAAGCAGACTGTACAAAAAGTGTCACATAGGAGGCCCCCTTTCTGGGCAAGATGGCAGCGCCCAGGTGGCTCTGAGGGCTGCGGTGAGGTGAGCTGGAGTCAGGCCCAGAGAGGGGAGAGCCTGCCATGCCCAGGACTTGGACCCCAGGCTGGTCTTCTGTCTAACGGGGAACAGTGAGAACTGCCAGACTGGTTTCTACAGCAGCTGCACCATTTTGCATTCCCATCAGCTGTGCACCAGGTTCCTGTTTCTGCAGATTGGAGGGCAGACAGCAGAAGCAAGAAGAACTACAGTCCTGCAGCCTGTGGAACAAAAACCACATTCACAGAAAGACAGACAAGATGAAAAGGCAGAGGGCTATGTACCAGATGAAGGAACAAGATAAAATCCCAGAAAAACAACTAGATGAAGTGGAGATAGGCAATCTTGCAGGAAAAAAATTCAGAATAATGGTAGTGAAGATGATCCAGGACCTCGGAAAAGAATGGAGGCAAAGATCGAGAAGATGCAAGAAATGTTTAACAAAGATCTAGAAGAACTAAAGAACAAACAAACAGAGATTAACAATACAATAACTGAAATGAAAAATACATTAGAAGGGATCAATAGCAGAATAACTGAGGCAGAAGAATGGATAAGTGACCTGAAAGACATAATGGTGGAATTCACTGCCATGGAACAGAATAAAGAAAAAAGAATGAAAAGAAATGAAGACAGCCTAAGAGACCTCTGGGACAACATTAAATGCAACAACATTCACATTTTAGGGGTCCCAGAAGGAGAAGAGAGAGAGAAAGGACTCGAGAAAATATTGGAAGAGATTATAGTCGAAAAGTTCCCTAACATGGGAAAGGAAATAGCCACCCAAGTCCAGGAAGCACAGTGAGTCCCATACAGGATAAACCCAGGAGAAACACACCGAGACACACAGTAATCAAATTGGCAAAAATTAAAGACAAAGAAAAATTATTGAAAGCAGCAAGGGAAAAATGACAAATAATATACAAGGGAACTCCCATAAGGTTAACAGCTGATTTCTCAGCAGAAACTCTACAAGCCAGAAGGGATGGCATGATATACTTAAAAGTATATCATGATATACTTAAAGTGATGAAAGGGAAGAACCTATAACCAAGATTACTCTACCCAGCAAGGATCTCATCAGATTCAACGGAGAAATCAAAAGCTTTACAGACAAGCAAAAGGTAAGACAATTCAGCACCACCAAACCAGCTCTACAACAAATGCTAAAGGAACTTCCCTAAGAGGGGAAATACAAGAGAAGAAAAGGACCTACAAAAACAAACCCAAAACAATTAAGAAAATGGTAATAGGAACATACATATCGATAATTACCTTAAACGTGAATGGATTAAATGCTCAACCAAAAGACACAGGCTTGCTGCATGGATACAAAAACAAAACCCATATATATGCTGTCTACAAGAGACCCACTTCACACCTAGGGACACATACAGACTGAGTGAGAGGATGGAAAAAGATATTCCATGCAAATGGAAATCAAAAAAAGCTGGAGTAGCAATACGATATCAGATAAAATAGACTTTAAAATAAAGAATGTTACAAGAGACAAGGAAGGATATGACATAACACTCAAGGGATCAATCCAAGAAGAAGATATAACAATTATAAATATATATGCGTCCAACATAGGAGCACCTCAATACATAAGGCAACTGCTAACAGCTATAAAAGAGGAAATCGACAGTAACACAATAATACCGGGAGACTTTAACACCCCACTTACACCAATGGACAGATCATCCAAACAGAAAATTAATAGGGAAACACAAGCTTTAAATGACACAATAGAACAGATAGACTTAATTCATATTTATAGGACATTCCATCCAAAAACAGCAGATTAAACTTTCTTCTAAAGTGCGCATGGAACATTCTCCAGGATACATCACATCCTGGGTCACAAACCAAGCCTCAGTAAATTTAAGAAAACTGAAATCATATCAGGCATCTTTTCTGACCACAATGCTAGGATTTTAGAAATCAATTACAGGGAAAAAACGTAAAAAACACAAACACATGGAGGCTAAACAATACGTTACTAAATAACCAGGGGATCACTGAAGAAATCAAAGAGGAAATCAAAAAATTCCTAGAGACAAATGACAATGAAAACATGACGAACCAAACCTATGGGATGCAGTGAAAGCAGTTCTAAGAGGGAAGTTTATAGCTATACAAGCCTACCTCAAGAAACAAGAAAAATCTCAAATAAACAATCTAACGTTACACCTAAAGGAACAAGAGAAAGAAGAACAAACAAAACCCAAAGTTAGCAGAAGGAAAGAAATCATAAAGATCAGAGCAGAAATAAATGAAATAGAAACAAAGAAAACAATAGCAAAGATCAATAAAACTAAAAGCTGGTTCTTTGAGAAGATAAACAAAATTGATAAACCATTAGCCAGACTCATCAAGAAAAAGAAGGAGAGGACTTAAATCAATAAAACTAGAAATGAAAAAGGAGAAGTTACAACAGACACCACAGAAATACAAAGCATCCTAAGAGACTACTACAAGCAATTCTATGCCAATAAAAGGCACAACCTGGAAGAAATGGACAAATTCTTAGAAAGGTATAACCTTCCAAGACTGAACAAAGAAGAATGAGAAAATATGAACAGACCAATCACAAGTAATGAAGTTGAAACTGTGATTTAAAATCTTTCAACAGGGCTTCCCTGGTGCTGCAGCGGTTGCGAGTCCGCCTGCCGATGCAAGGCACATGGGTTCGTGCCCCAGTCTGGGAAGATCCCACATGCCGCAGAGCGGCAGGGCCTGTGAGCCATGGCCGCTGAGCATGCGCATCCGGAGCCTGTGCTCCACTACGGGAGAGGCCACAACAGTGAGAGGCCCACGTACCGCAAAAAAAAAAAAAAAACAACAAAATCTTCCAACAAACAAAAGCCCAGGACCAGATGGCTTCACAGGTGAATTCTATCAAACATTTGGAGAAGAACTAACACCCACCCTTCTCAAACTCTTCCAAAAAACTGCAAAGGAAGGAAAACTTCCAAACTCATTCTGAGGCCACCATCACCCTGATACCAAAACCAGACAAAGATACTACAAAAAAGGAAATTACAGACCAATATCACTGATGAATATAGATGCAAAAATCCTCAACAAAATACTAGCAAACAGAATCCAACAACACATTAAAAGGATCATACACCATGATCAAGTGGGATTTATCCCAGGGATGCAAGGATTCTTCAATATACTCAAATCAATCAATGTGATACACCATACTAACAAACTGAAAAATAAAAACCATATAATCATCTCAATAGATGCAGAAAAACCTTTTGAAAAAATTCAACACCCATTTATGATAAAAACTGTCCAGAAAGTGGGCATAGAGGGAACCTCCCTCAACATAATAAAGGCCATATAGGACAAACCCACAGCAAACATCACTCTCAATGGTGAAAAACTGAAAGCATTTCCTCTAAGATCAGGAATAAGACAAGGTTTTCCAGTCTCACTGCTATTATTCAACATAGCTTGGGCAGTCCTAGCCACGGCAATCAGAGAAGAAAAAGAAATAAAAAGAATACAAATTGGAAAAGAAGTAAAACTGTCACTGTTTGCAGAGGACATGATACTATACATAAAGGATCCTAAAGATGCCACCAGAAAACTACTAGAGCTAATCAATGAATTTGGTAAAGTTGCAGGATACAAAGTTAATGCACAGAAATCTCTTGCATTCCTATACACTAATAATGAAAAATCTGAAAGAGAAATTAAGGAAACACTCCCATTTACCATCGCAACAAAAAGAATAAAATACCTAGGAATAAACCTATCTGGGAGACACAAGATCTGTACGCAGAAAACTATAAGACACTGATGAAAGAAATTAAAGATGATACCAACAGATGGAGAAATATACCATGTTCTTGAATTGGAAGAATCAATATTGTGAAAATGACTATACTACCCAAATCAATCTACAGATTCAATGCAATCCCTATCAAATTACCAATGGCATTTTTTACAGAACTAGAACAAAAAATGTGAAAATTTGTATGGAGACACAAAAGACTCCAAATAGCCAAAGCAGTCTTGAGGGAAAAAAAACGAGCTGGAGGAATTACACTCCCTGACTTCAGACTATACTACAAAGCTACAGTAATCAAGACAATATGGTACTGGCACAAAAACAGAAATACAGATCAATGGAACAACAGAGAAAGCCCACAGATAAACCCATGCACATATGGTCAACTAATCTATGACAAAGGAGGCAAGGATATACAATGGAGAAAAGACAGTCTCTTCAATAAGTGGTGCTGGGAAAACTGGACAGCTACACGTAAAAGAATGGAATTAGAACACTCCCTAACACCATACACGAAAATAAACTCAAAATGGATTCAAGACCTAAATGCAAGACCGGACACTATAAAACTCTCAGAGGAAAACATAGGAAGAACACTCTTTGACATAAATCACAGGAAGATCTTTTTTGATCCACCTCCTAGAGTAATGGAAATAAAAACAAAAATAAACAAATGGGACCTAATGAAACTTAAAAGGTTTTGCACAGCAAAGGAAACCATAAACAAGATGAAAAGACAACCTTCAGAATGGGAGAAAATATTTGCAAACGAATCAACGGACAAAGGATTAATCTCCAAAATATATAAACAACTCATGCAGCTCAATATTAAAAAACAAACAACCCAATCCAAAAATGGGCAGAAGACATAAATAGACATTTCTCCAAAGAAGACATACAGATGGCCAAGAAGCACATGTACAGCTGCTCAACATCGCTAATTATTAGAGAAATGCCAATCAAAACAATGAGGTATCACCTCACACCAGTCAGAATGGGCATCATCAAAAAATCTACAAACAAAAAACGCCGGAGAGGGTGTAGAGAAAAGGGAACCCTCTTGCACTGTTGGTGAGAATGTAGATTGATACAGCCACAATGGAGAACAGTATGGAGGTTCTTTAAAGAACTAAAAATAGAATTACCATATGACCCAGCAATCCCACTACTGGGCATATACCCAGAGAAAACCATAATTCAAAAGGACACATGCACTCCAATGTTCGTTGCTGCACTATTTACAATAGCCAGGTCATGGAAGCAACCTAAATGCCCATCAACAGACGAATGGCTAAACGAGATGTGGTATATACATACAATGGAATATTACTCAGCCATAAAAAGGAATGAAATTGGGTCATTTGTAGAGATGTGGATGCATCTAGGGACTGTCATACAGAGTGAAGTAAGTCAGAAAGAGAAAAACAAATATCATATATTAATGCATGTATGTGGAACCTCGAAAATGGTACAGATGAACCGGTTTGCAGGGCAGCAATTGAGACACAGAAGTAGAGGAAAAAAGTATGGATTGAGAAACAGAAGTAGAGAAAAAAACGTATGGACACCAAGGGGGGAAAGTGGCGGTGGGTGGTGGTGGTGGTGTGATGAATTGGGAGATTGGGATTGACATGTCTACACTGATATGTATAAGATAGATGACTAATAAGAACCTGCTGTATATATAAAAAAAAAGTTCTGTTATTTAAAGTATCTTTCAAGATGTATGCAATATGTTTGATTTTCCTTTTATTTGAATTCTTGGGTCAAATTTTACTTTTAAATGCTTTGAATAAATATGAATTGATTCTGCTGGGAAAAAAATGTCACACATAAAGTTGTTAAAAATCATTCAGTAAATATGTACAAATGATTAATCATTGTCAGTTAACAGAATTGTTAAAACAAATAGCAGGCAGTAGATTAAATGATCTTGTGTTCTTGGCCAATGCTGTTTGTTCGAGTTATAGAAGCACTTTAGAAAAATTTATTGTATTCTTAACTCCTATTCAAGATTTTCCTGTCCAAGGGAACGCTTGCCAAATATTCAATAATCAAAGGTAAAGAGGCAATGTGATTTGTGGTTACTGATAGATATCACACTGCATATAAATGAGCTAAATTTGAAGCACCAATGAAAGGAAAGGCTTATTTGTGACCTAGCTAGACAAGTGCAAAAATTTATATTAAAGTTGAAATGTTTCATATTACATATAAGTAACAATATTCCATATTTTCCTAACATGAATCAATATGCGGAAGCTTTTGTGATTAGCAGTGTTATGTAAATCGCTGTGAAAACTACAAGAAAAATTTGAAGAACACTTTGTGGATATTGATAAATTTAGAGTTCCTTTTCAATTTATATAATATCCCCTTTGAATTCAACGTTAACAATGCTGCACTGACACAAGAGTTAGTGAATTTACTTAACCTGGACAGATGTCATTTCAAAACTCCTATTTGTCTTCAAAGTTAAATAGATGCCTCTAAAAAATATGAACCAGTTTTTTTAAATGTGAATGTGAATATAAGACAACAGCTGCTTTTCAGTACTCAATTTAGTTACTGGAAACTTTTAAATACATTTGGAAATACCTGGATATGTGAACTTAATTTCTGACTACGTACTTTATGAAATCTGAACGCAGATCAAGTATTGCCAATGAAAATTCTACATTTAACACTCAAATTGAGATGCGTTGTAAATGTAAAATCCATATCAGATGTCAAAGAGTTGGTAAGAAATAGAGAATGTAAAATATTTCATTAATACTTTTCATGTTGATTACAGGTTGAAATAATATTTTGGTCATATTGAGTTAAATAAAATATATTATCAAATGTAATTTTACCTATTTCTTTTTAAATTTTTAAGTGTGACTACTAGAAAATTTTAAATAACACATGTGGCCTGCATTATATTTTTATGGGACGGCACTGGTCTGGGATACAGGAAGCAGTGACTGTGCTTGCACATTGGAGGGTGAGAGCCAGAGAGAATGTTGCTATGTAACCAATATGTATTGGATGTGAAAAATCTAAATAGGAACCTCTCCAAGCTTGAGTATGTATTACAAGTGTCATATTTGAGAAGTCATTTATTTTAATCCAATAAGATATTCATTTTCTGTTAAGACCTTAAGCAGGAAGATCAAACTCATCCACTGGTCTTAAACACAGTGAATTTGGCAGAGACGTTGCTGATGACAAAGAAGAGATTTTGAGCATTCAGATTCGAGGGACCTACAGCATATCCTCAGTACTTCACAGTGAAGCAGGCAACAAGCCTTTACAAAGAGTTTCATAAAGAAGTCGACTTACTTGAACTTAGTGCACAGGCAGACCTCGTTTTATTGTGCTTGACTTGACTGCACTTTGCAGAAACTGTTTTTCAGAAATTGAAGGTCTGTGTCAAGCAAGTCTCCTAGAGAATCCAGCTTGTGGCCTGTTTCCATCAGGATGTGCTACAGCTTCCTCTCCCATCCTCACAAATCAGCAAAGAACCAACATCATGACATCAACACTTGGACTGTACATACTGATTCTGAAGAATAATACATGAGAGAGATGACCTGGAAGATGTACTGTTGGAGGAAGTCACTGAGAGGATGTGACCACCAGTTGACCCATGAGCTGGAGCCGGCTGATCCCAGGCTCCCTACCACCTCCTTGTCCTTGGAAGACACATCTTTCCCCGAACTAGGAGCCACATGACGGATTCAGGCTTCAGTGAGCAGTGTGTTGTTGAGACCATCTGCATGGTGTGTACATGACTGAACCCCATTAAGGCCTCTGCATAAACTCTTAAGATTCTGTGGATGCGAGTGGAAGATCTTTGTCTTGAGGCCGCCCGGGACAAGCCTGGCATGTAAGTTCCCTTGCTTATTAAACATGTCGCCTACCAATCAAAAATGGTCTGCCTTTTCTCCACCTCTCCCCGCCCTCTGTAGAGTTCAGTTTCAAATCTCACCCAGGGAACTCCTGAGGTTGCGAACCAACATACAATTATATTCCCAATGTCCTCAATAGATTTTAAAGAGAAACGGCCTGAGAATAAGGTACCAGCCTTGACCCTATCGTGGATGGGTGTTACTTGACCTCTCTTTCTTTTCTTTTCTCATTTTATGAAATTGATGGTTCTCAGCCAGAGGATCCTATCAGAATCCCCTAAGAAGTTTTTCTAAATACACATTCCCATCTCTGGGGGATTCTCACCTGCCATGACTCGGGGGAGACAGGGGGTGGTGAGGAAGAAGGAGTTCGTCACTGTGGTTTTGAAAAGACTCCCAGGCTGAGTCCCACAGGCTGCTCTACTTGAGCACCTCCCCCCTCCCCCTGGTCCTCAGCCAACTAAAACAATCCCTGATTCTAGGACTCAATGAATCATGAAATAATCTAATAGATATGGCATAATACAAAGCATCTCTCGACCACTGAACTCGGTGACATCTGACTGCAAACAGCCTATGGAGGACAATGAAATCCCTGTGACTGAGCGCTCCCACTGCCCCCCCCCCCAAAATACCCTTAACATCCTCCCCTTAACTTGTTCAAATCAGTTTCACATTCAAACTAGAGCCAAATTAGAAAATTAAACCTAGCAGACAGAAATGTGCTAAACATTTGCAGAATAAGCACATGGAAAGTACAAAAATCAGTTTTTATTATGAAGTTTGTAAAAGCAACTCGCTTCCAATTTGGACTCTTCTTGCTAATGAAATCATTCTTCTCATCCTCCCAGCTGTGCAGGGAGCGTGAATTATCACAGGCCCCGCTGTCAAGCGCCAGTCCCACTGAACTCAGAGGAGTCAGCGAGGGCTCTCTCCCCATACTGAACTGATCCAGGGGATCTGGAATTTTCCTCAACCAGAGCACATCCTGCGTATGTTGTCTGTCTCAAATGTTTGGACAACAGTTACCATATATGACAGGGTACCCGACAAATGACAGGTCAACCAATGAATGGTTGAAACTGTTCCTCTATTCTGCTTTGCATTTAGAGCGTCAAGCGTTGCTCCAGGATTATTTTGTTTTGAAGATATGTTTTGAGATTACATCGACAACTAAAAATTGCATTTCTAAATAATAATGTGTGAAAGAGACTGCCTGAAAGATTTTGCCAGCCTTTCTGAAAAGATGCCAGTGGATGAGCCATCTCTCTTAGAAAATTTTAGATTGACAGTAAAAGGATATGTAAACACAAGTGGAGGCAACACTTTTGTTCACGTTCTGCACTAGAAGTTGTAAAATCGCTTTTCCATTTATATGCTTTATAAAAAAAAAGTATATTCCAAAACAGAAGACCATAATTTATATTCAGAGTACCATAACAACAACAAAAAATGATCCAATGTCACTAAATTGTCTTCATGGCTTGTCACCAGCAACTGCATTTCAGAAAGTAAGCAAGTACTACAGGTGACTAGATCTTTTTACAAAGTTACCTGTAATTGAGTTTGAAGTGAAACAGAGGATGAAACCTATAGACAATGTCACATTTTATTGCCAAAGATATTCTAGCTCTGGCATAGTTGGTTGATACCTTTTACTCTAAAGTTATGGATTTATCTGCTTTGTGTAATTATTTTACTAACTTAATATTTTATTGTTCAAATGATATGCATTCTTTGAGGAAAATAAGAAAAAATAAAGTCATGCTTTGTAATCTCATTATCTAGAGATGGTCCTTGGTAACACTCTCAGCGGACTTTAAGAGTGTCTGGGTGTGTGGGGGGGTGTGCCTGTGTGTGTGTTGGGAAAAAATTTTAAAATAGCATTTATTCCCAAAACTCTTGCATCTATAGATGAACATAATAAGGCATCTTGGAGCAAATTTTCCTTTTTCAGGAAAGAGTCGCTTGACTGACCCTTCTTAGTTACTCAAAAGTAAGGGTAGCAGTCACCTGTTGCCTTGGAAAGATAGAGTAGAACCTTCTGGAAACTGACAGAGTCTTGCCCTCCCCATATCTTTTGATATGCAGAGTCATCATTTGTGGAGAAGGTGGACAAATCTGCATAAGGGTCTAGGAGCCTCTTGGGAGAGAAAGAATGTGAGCATGCTATTTTCCTTTTTCAAGTTCAAATGTTAGACTATTCGGGACAGTCTGGACAATGGCCTGATGGTAGGAAAGGCCCACAAGGGCTCCAAGGGGATCTCTCCAGGCAGGTAGGGGAAGTCTGGGGTAATTCATTCTCTCAAAGTGAGGGACTGAAATCTGGGGAAAGAGCTTGTCCTCAGCACAGTGTGTGGCTGAGCCTAGAAGAGCCTCGAGACCCAATATATGAGTCCAATTAGATGCGAAACAGGTCACCTTGGGATTCTGAGTGTGGAGCCGCGTGTGGCCTATGCAGGTATCTGAAACTTCTAGCAGATGCTGTCTCACTGCAGCAGGGGACAGAGAATCATATGATAGTACCCCTAGCAGAGTGTGTGACCCAGAGATGGAACTCATAAGGAATCGGGGAGGAAGGCAGCCAAGAAAGCACATGGACCCAGTCAACCAAAGCAATGACTGCTAAAGATGAGGCCCAACACTGAACCAATCAGACTGTGCACAGACCCTTTTAGACTGAATAAGCCCCTGAGGTTCTTCAACAATTCGGGATGAAATAATCCTCAAGAAACTATGGAACTTTCTGCTAAAATAAAACTCTGGAATCCCAAAATGTTTTAAAGGTGAGAAGGATGCGACTCGATTTGTAATTCAAGCTGCTGAAGTGACCATACCAGCAACATGGATGCACATATATATATATATATATATATATGTATGTATTTTAAAACAGAGCATCACATGAAACATAAATCCTTAAAAATTGCTGACTTTCTCTTAGGTTTATTATATGTTGATTCAAATATTCATTCAATAAAACATTTATGATGCACCAGGCACTGCATAGTGTGTTAAGGCACTGCCTAGCCCTCAAGGGTTTCATAGATTCATAGGCAAGAATAAATTACGGCAAAATTTGATAAGTGCTTTCATTGAGAAATAAACAAAGCGTCACGGAAGGCCAGATTAATATTATATAGAAGTGATTTTATTTCCTTTTTCTCTGACCACTACCCAGTCTCCCTTCTTTTCTGCTTTGCCCATAAGCAGGGAAGCCACAGAAGGAATGAAAGTCGAGGATATTCAGCATGTCAAACGGTCAAGTCAGATGAAAGCTGATGACATCAATGGATTTGGTACTTAGACCAAATCATTCAAAAAACATTTGTTTGGGGCTTCCCTGGTGGCGCAGCGGTTGGGAGTCCGCCTGCCGATGCAGGAAGATCCCACATGCCTCGGAGCGGCTGGGCCCGTGAGTCATGGCCGCTGAGCCTGCGCGTCCGGAGCCTGTGCACCGCAACGGGAGAGGCCACGACAGTGAGAGGCCCGCGTACCGCAAAAAAAAAAAAAAAATTCTTGATCCAAGAGGGAAGAGATATGGGAACATATGTATATGTATAACTGATTCACTTTGTTATAAAGCAGAAACTAACACACCATGTAAAGCAATTATACTCCAATAAAGATGTTAAAGAAAAATTACTTGATGGATACGTTCATTCACCTAAATGTACCTGGTTGAAATTGCAGCTGCCCACTCAATTTCTCTTTAAAAATTCACAAATGTGTGTGGCAACGGCTGTAGGTTCACTGGCAGCGGATCTGTTTTTACAAAGTGAAGGAGTCGCCATCTAAAACCTATAAACTGTCACAGTCTGTCTTCATTGCAGAGATGTGGCCATTATTTAAATTAAACTGTGAATGATTTTTTTTTTTCTCTGTGATGGTTTTTCGGATGGTGATGTGCCATAAGCCCGCCACAATAAACTGGCGTTAAGCATTCTCAACCCGTTAGTCCTGCCCATAATAGGTACAGCATACAGATGACATAAAAAAGAGTCTGTCCCTGTTTATGCCTGCTAGGGGAAAAATACTAAAAAGCCTCACTTATTCCCAGCTATGATAATACATCCTTGGTGGGAAATCTCTCTTTGAATCAGGATGAAAGTAATGTCTCACCTGTGTTTAGTATTCAAGAGTTCATAAAGCCTTAAAGAGAAATAATGTCATTTAATTTCTACAATAATACTATGCATTGGTAGAGCACGTACTCTCGTCACTATTCTCTTTTTACATATGAGGAAACTGAGGCTTAGGAAATGTTTGGTGACTTACCCAAAGTTACAACACAGTTAGTAAATAACAGAACAGCCCAACTCCAGCTTCCACCTCCAGAGCTCCTCTCGACTAAAGGCTGCCCTTGAGGCTTTCTTGCCTTTACCTCTTTTGCATAATGAATTCATATGAGTGTTTCAAAAAGATGAGCAGTCAAGTTCAAGGGACAGAATCTTAGTGGTTCACACACTCCTCAAGCTGCGCATCAGAATTACCTGGGGAGCTTTTGACAACCCTGATTCCCAAGCCACAGCCCAGTTCAAATAAATCAGAAAATCTGGGGATGGGAGTAGATGCCGGTACTCATTTTAACTCCCAAGAGATTACAAGGTGCAGCCAAATGCACTGTTTCCAAAAATCACTGGGCTGGGCTTCCCTGGTGGTACAGTGGTTGAGAGTCTGCCTGCCAATGCAGGGGACACGGGTTCGTGCCCCGGTCCAGGAAGATCCCACATGCCGCGGAGAGGCTGGGCCCGTGAGCCATGGCCGCTGAGCCTGCGCGTCCAGAGCCTGTGCTCTGAGGCGGGAGGGGCCGCAGCGGTGAGAGGCCCGGTACCGCAAAAAAAAAAATATAAAACAATTTCTTGTCAATAAAGAGAATTAGGTTCTTTAGCTTTCTTTAGGGAGACTCCAGTAGTTTCCCTGAAGGCATCTCTAAGTAAAGATAGATTTTCCTGTACTGGAGATATTTTACTTGGAAGCAGAATACTGATTTCTTCAAGTAGCTTACTGTCCTATGAAGTTCATTCCAAAGAAAGCAAAGATCGATGCAAATAAATTGAAACAATAGTGTCATCTAGTGGAAAGCTCAGTAATAACACTCAATATACCAATCTATGATTGAATAAATCCCTATATACTTTGAACTTTAAAACTAATTAATTTTTTTAAAACCTAGATGCAAACCTGTTTCAAGATTATGTTTTCCAATTCATGCCTCAGCCACATATCCTTAGGGGAAAAACAAGCCAACTGGTGACTAAACCCTCCAGAGGGACTCACAGATGGTAACATAAGTAGTTTGCTAGTCACAGTTTAAAGGCTAAACCCCACAGAATAGGAATATTTTAATTAAATTCTTAACAGCCACACTCCTAATGCATGCCTTGGGTTTTCCAGATTTGGAGCCAAGTACACATCTCTGTAGCTGAGATAAAGGGTGATTGCTGATGCGAAAGATCATAAAGCTAAAATGACTGACAGGCCCTTTTGGCGGCCGTCCTACTAGTGTCTTCTAGGTGATGCCTCTCAGATGACCTTTCCGAAAACATCCCATTGTTTCTGGTGGTTTTCCTCACCCCAGCTTTGCTGTTAATCAGAAGAACTTCGGTTCACAAGCTGCTCTAGATTGAAGGTTTGTGGTCCACCAAAATTCCTAGGTTGCAACCTAATCCCCAGTGTGATGGTATTTGGAGATGGAGCCTTGGGGATGTGATTAGGTCATGGGTGGAACGCTCATAAATAAGATTACTGCCTTGTAAAAGAGACCCCGGAGCTCCCTTCCCCTTCTGCCATTTGAGGACACAGTACCACTCATCTGTGAACCAGGAGGTGGGCTCTCACCAGACACTGCATCTGCCAGCACCCTGATCTTGGACTTGCCGGCCTCCAGAACTGTGAGAAATAAATACTTGTTTATTTATACCCAGGCTGTGGTATTTGTTACAGCAGCCCAAAGAGACTAAGACACAAGCAGTGCCTCACGCCAGTAAAACATATGTGGGACATACAGGGTTCCTGTCGGAAGTGAAGGAGGTTAGGTACGTGACTTACTTGTAGAAAGGTGCCAGTTATCAGTGGATTGCCTTTGAGATCTAAACGTACCCTTTATTCTTTGCTTTGCAATAATGACACCAGATCCCATGTTTTTCTTTGCAGCTTGCACGATGATCAAATTCGAACTTTGTGAGTAGAGGGTGCTGGAGGGACACTAGAGTAGGAAGGGGATCTGCCTCCTGGTTCCATGGTACACCTCCGGGTCCGCTCCTGCAGTGGGTACAGCTTCCGCGGTGCCCCACTCCTGCGGCGCCGGTTGGCCCCCGGTGCGTGGCGCCTCCCATGTATGGTATTCCTCCACAATCCCTAGGAGAGCTTCTCGGTGGAGTGCTACTGGCTTGGCAGTTTCCCATAAATGCCTTCCCTGGCACCCCCCTAGGGAGCTTTACAGGGAGCTCATCCAGGGAGTCTCAGCCCCACCTTCTCCAGTGAACTTGGATCTCAGTCCTGGGGCGAGGGGTTGAGGGTGACGACAGGCTTTTCCGGATGTGTTCCTGTCTTGTGTGCTCTCTCTCAGCCCTTAGTGGCTGCCCCTGTATCTGCTATTCTTCTATTCTTGACAGTTCTTTTTACTCCTTACTAGCCACTCCACATTACTCTAATTCTCTGCTCCACTTAATAAATGTCTATATTACATGGTCCCTATTCAAATTACTTGCGGTTTATGTCTCCTGATTGGACCCTGATTGATACACTGTATAATAAATGGTAGCTAGGGGCATATCCAAGTTACGTGGGATCTGGAGTTTATATAATTTGGGGTACCCCTTCAAAAGAAATAATATGAAATTACTAATACATAATTAAGTACACAATCTTGGGAGGATCTCAGGCAAAAAAGGGACCCTGAAACACTGGCTTCACAGCAAATCCACCACTGAATGGCTATTGTCTTCTTAAAGGAAAAATGTGTGGAATACGTGTGTCTCAAGATTACCTTCTTCCTCAGCATCAAGGTGTTGGGGAAGCAGAATTAGTTACCTGTACACTACAGAGGTAAAGTGTTTTGAGGAACTGCTCATAAAGGAATGTCAAAGCCTGCCCAATAGTCTCTGCCTTCATGCTTTTCAAATGCCTGCCCACCCCCCAACTGTCTCTCTGTTGATCCTCTTCTGACTGTTCAAGTCTCAGTTAATATGTTCTTCCATTCAGTTGCTTTGCTGCCTGCCCTCCTGGGCACAAGTAATTGTTTCCTTACTTTTGCACAAACAAAGCTTAAAACATATCTTATGGGGCTTCCCTGGTGGCGCAGTGGTTGAGAGTCTGCCTGCCGATGCAGGGGATGCGGGTCCGTGCCCCCGTCCGGGAAGATCCCACGTGCCGCGGAGCGGCTGGGCCCGTGAGCCATGGACGCTGAGGCTGTGCGTCTGGAGCCTGTGCTCCGCAACGGGAGAGGCCACAACAGTGAGAAGCCCGCGTACCGCAAAAAAAAAACAAAAAACAAAAAAAAAACATATGTTATTATGGGACTCACCAAACTGAAATCTAGGTATTTATCTGTGTCTCTCTCTCCAAGTACAGTGCACACATTAGATATTCCGTAAATGTTATGTGAGTTGAATTAAATGAAATGATGCCAATTTCAAATGTTCAAAAGACATGCCTGAGATTAGTCATCGCTCTTAAAATCAAACCTTGAGGGTGATTGATTATTCCACCTATTCAAAGTTCTGACAATGAGATTATTCAAACAAAATGAGGTACTGTTTTGCAATTTGAGTTCTATATTGCATAATGCATGTGTTGATCTAATAAAATAAATTCCCCAAAACCAAAAGATGATGCGAATCTGAAGAGAAATTAGGTGTCAAGAGAATCAAACACATCTACAAGATGCTTTGAAATGACTTCCATTTAAATGAGATTAACACAGAAGTTACAGCCATGATCAGTTATTTTCCATTCTGTATTCTCCCAATAACAAGGAAGCCCATTTTCTAGCAAGTTTAGACCGTTCTGTTGTGGGAAAATGGCCTAACACTGTCTTTCTTTTTTTCCCCCAACACTTTCTAATGATACTGCTTAATTACCTTATCAAACACCAGTGCTCCAAAATGCTGAGATTTTCTTCCAACCACTCACCAAATCATCCACCCAGTCAGCTAACAGAACAGCGCCAAGCACAGGTCAATTCTCAGAAATCCCACATCTCATCTAATTGGTCCTTTCTTTTTCCACATTGTTCCTCAAAGTAAAGTAAAACTTATTTTCTACCTTACACCTATATGTCCCTAGAAATCCCTAAATAGATTCAGATCCGGTCAGGTAGCACAGCTTTCGTTTCAGTCACACACAAACATCTGGAATCACGACAGATAAACCTGATTGATGGTCCATCTTGAATATATGCACTCAGACTGTTTCCATGGTTTCATTTCTCATCCATAAGCTCATTAGAACAAAATACTGAAGCTCTGGCTCTGTCCTAACAGTGATCAGCTTTTCTAGTCAGAGCTGGAGGGTAAAGCTAGAGAAAGAGATGAGAAGCAGAGTGGGAGAACATGAAGACATTTCCTCTTCTTGACTTTCCTCCAAGTCCCCAGACTGCACAACCATGGGGATGGTACTTGGGGGATACAGATTTCTATCTAGGGTTTTTCTTAACCTTTAATAGAAATCCATTAGAATGGAAATGGATATTTTCCTAATTCATTGTGCAGCTACAAGGAAAATAATCATTGTTAAGGGCTATAAATTGGTTTAGATATGGGAATCAGTAAGAAGTCAACAGGCATTCACAGTCCCTCTCTGGCTTTATTTAAGGCCCTCTTCACACAACTTTTGAACATTACAGGTCATCAGAGACCAGAAGAATCATGTCTCTCATCTTTCCTTATTCATCCTCCACACTTTTGACCCTCCTGATGTTTAAATATTCTTTGCCTGATGACTCATTCCTAAATTGCTTATCTCAGTAAAGCCAATATAAGAAGCATTCTCACCTTGAACAGATGCACAAGAATCCACACTGCAAGATTTTCTGAGACTTGGAGATGACGTAATATAGATCAACGTGGGAATACTGCTCGTTGACCCAAGGACGCCTACAGTAGCACAGCCAAGTCATTGACAGGACAAATTCTGCAGTCAGAATATGCAGCGTATGAGTCCCAACTTCACCACTTACTAGCTATGTCATTTTATTTTTTCATTTGTAAAATAGATAAAAATTGTACTTTACTTCATAGAAATGTTATAAAAATTAAATGAGATAATGCATGTAAAATGCATTGATACAGTTAGCTATCAACAGTGATAGTTATTATTATTAGTTATTATGGTTGTTGTTCTGTCAGAAGCCTTTCAGTCACTCTTTCAACTTTCATATCATTGAGAACTGATGAATTTATGCCATTTTCAAGAGGCCAGATGGGCAAACCAGAAAGCTTTGCAGGGAGATGCTCTTAGGTGAGATTAACTATGATCTTTTTCTTATTTTCCTATGTTACTTTTTCATAGTACGCTTGTTCATGAATCAGGCATCCTTCAATGTGCTCTCATAGCTGTTCAGTGGTCACCTGCCACAAGGGCCGACTGTCACAGCAGTGGCAGGGTAGGCCCTCTGTAAAGATGGGACAAATGACAAACATCATATATTTTACAACTGCATTTAATAAAGCTGCATTTACAGCTCATGAATCTCTTCTCTTTCAGTGGTTTAGGGTTAGGAAAAGAGTATATTTTCAGATTTTATTTTTGTGGCTGTGGATGTTAATTATTTGAGATGGCACAGTTGGGGGTGAGGGGGTTGAGGATTGAGGTAAGAAGGGGTCCAGGGTGGCAAAAACAGCTTCATAGTTTGGAGGTGACATGACCACAACCATGACCTTCTCCTTGGGCTTCTGGAGAGAAGGATTTTTGCTTACTGGATGAGGATGGGAAAAGACTAAAAGAAGCAGAGAGGCCAGTGTGATCTATAAAAGAGAGAACTGGAAAGCTTCTCAGGATGAGTGTTGGGGAAAGTTTTGGTAGACAGCTGAGAATGAAAGATTCCAGCTGTGGCAGAGTCAAGAGAATTTAAGAAGTAGAGCTCTGGTTTATAAATTGGGTCTTTTTTTTTTCTAGAAGTTTCTTTCACTTTGATGTAGAATTTGAAAGCTACAGAAAGGTGAGACTGGATTACACAGGGCTCTGGCTAATATTTGGGCTCTGGTCCAAAGTGGAAAATTATTACAATTTCAATAGAACTTATGTCTGTATATATTAAGCAAATTTTATCATTTTACCCATGGTACATATATTCTCTACTCTTTCCAGGGAAACACTGAACTAGATTAAAAAATTATTTTTCACGTGTTGCCATATGATACGGGGGCCAAAACACATCTAAAATGCATGGAGCATAGAAATTCTGTTTAAAAAAAAAGATTTTAATTTACATTGCTTGCCTACATAATCTACAGATATGCTTAATTCACCATACACTAGGAAGTGTAGTCTAAGCATTATTTTTACTTAATAATGAAGGAAATGCCAAATACAATCTTTAGGGCACAGATTTTAGGAAACAGGAAACAGCTGGTTATTTTAAGTTCATTTTTAGCAGGTAGTTCAATGACTGAAATCACATGATTTTACCTGAAGAATGTATGAAACTATATAAGTACGGAAAATGGTAGTAAAATTTGGTACATTTTAGTAGCCATTTAAATATTATGCTTATATAGATTTGAGAGATTTCTAATGATGTATGTACATTATCATATTAACAATACCAGATACAGAACTGTATTTATGACTCTATGTCATAATGCATGGAAATGATGACAAAGGAAATATATCAATGTATTAGTAATTATTTGTAGATGGTAGCAGTGATGTAAGTTTTCTTAAAATCTGCAGGGTTTTGTAATTCCCTATACTGACTATACTTAGAAAAAATAACAATGAAATTCATTATTTTAATCTGTAATATTCTAATGAAGTGCTGTGTACTAGAAGACACTGGTCAATTTAAGCCTGAAATTCTTTCAGTGTCATGTAGACAAAGACAAATGACTATTACAATTCCATTCATTTAATTAAGAGGCTTTCCTGATCTCACAAGATTGGGTTAGGTGGTCCCCTATTTGCTCTAGTAATATTACCTCATCACATCTAGCTTGATACATATCCCACTATATTGTATTGCCTCTTCTCGTCTGTCTTCTCTGTTAGAACATGATCTCAGAACTCAGCACACTGGCCTGCATACAGGAGGTTTTTGATAAATGTTTGTTGAGTGAATAAAAGAATGAAATTTGTATGTTATTTATGAATAACAACATGCACTTCCCCACTGACAAAGGGAAGACAGATATAGCACAGTGACAATAGAAAAGGACAGCTTATTATTGTAAAATCATAGAAAAAATATACATATATGTTTCTCTGCCCCAGTTCCTGCACAGAGCTGCTAAAACTCTTGTGACTTCCTAAGTGATAAGAACACCAGGAACATCTTTTGTTCTGATATTTGGTCTTCGACCCTGGTTCCTGACACTGAGCTCCTAAATCCTTTAGAATTTCCTAGGTGATAGGAGTGTCTTTTGTTCTAATGAGGTGACTCTTAGAGGGCTCTTGGATAGCTTCAGGATGGGAGCTTGTCACCAGAAAGACCAAGTCATCATTCGAAGCTTGGAACTTTCCACCCACCTTCCATCCCCTGGGGAGGGGAGAAGGACTGGAGACTATAGTGATCCGTCACGCCTATGCAACGAAGCCTCCCTAAAATGCCTAAAGTTTAGAGTTCAGAGAGCTTCTGGGTTGGTGAACACCTAGAGGTTCTGGGTCAGCGGTGCTCCCAAAAAGGACATGAAAGTGCCACGTCCCTTCCCACATACCTTGCCTACAAATCTCTCCACCTGCGTGTTCATCTATATCCTTCATCATATCATTTTATAATAAACTGGTAAACATAAGTGTTTGCTTGAGTTCTGTGAGCCATTCTAGCAAATTACTGAGCCCAACGAGGGGATCAAGAAAGCCCTGATTTATAGCCAGTCAGTACAGGTGACAGACTGGGACTTGCAATTGTTGTCTGAAGTGGGGAATGTTTTGTGGGACTGAAGTCTTAGCCTGTGGGATCTGATGCTGTCTCCAGGTAGAGTGTCAGAATGGAATTCAATCGTAGGATGCTCAGCTGGTGTCAGAGAATTGATTGCTGGATTTGTGGAAAACCCACAGACCTGGTGTCAGAAGTGTTGGGAGCATGGAAGTATTGTAAGAGAAAAGGAGAAACACGGGAATGTTCTCCTTATACAGGTGGGCCTTTCTCTATTTACCAAGTTTTATTCGTTCACAGAAGGATGACCAATATCACCCACATGACAGAAGTTGAGTATAGAGTCATGAAGGCAACACTTAAGAGTTAAGCATTTATGTAAATACATTTGATGATATAGCCTTGATCTTTTCAGATTACAGGCTTTAAAAAATAAACTAGAAGTTTAAAATGAAATTTATTTTCTTGGTTAAATTAGAAGAAAATATGTATCAGTCTTCTGTATATCTTTCACTATTCCAAGGAAACAAGACAAGACTATAGTAAAAAGGCAGTCACGGGCTTCCCTGGTGGCGCAGTGGTTGAGAGTCCGCCTGCCGATGCAGGGGACACGGGTTCGTGCCCCGGTCCGGGAAGATCCCACATGCCGCGGAGCGGCCGGGCCCGTGAGCCATGGCCGCTGAGCCTGCGCGTCCAGAGCCTGTGCTCCGCAACGGGAGAGGCCACAGCAGTGAGAGGCCCGCGTACCGCAAAAAAAAAAAAAAAAAGAGAAGTCAGTATGTGACAACACCAAGAATAAAGAGGGGAAAAATGACTTATTCATCTATTTTTTTAAAAACAAGTCTAACCATACAGTTTCAATTTGACTTGCAGTACTTACCAAAAAAAAAAAAACTTACTGGTAAAAAAATATTTACTTGGGTCATTCACTTTATGTTCTTTTTTAGAAAGCCGTCTATGATATAGAGATGGATTATGACAGACCAAATAGCAAAACCAAAATTCTCTTTCCAGGTGCCTTAATTTAGCTGGAGTTTTGGAAAATCAATTACTGCAGAAATCATACAGCTGAGTGGAGCCTTAAGCTCTAGGTGAAGTCCATCATCTTACAAACGAGAAAACTCAGTTCTAATGAGTTTGCTCACTGGCCTCAGGTCAACAAGTACTAAGTGGAGGAGCCAGAACTCAGCCTGGTCACATGCTGACAACCCCGTGCTCACGACACAGGTTAATACATTCGCCTTGTCCACTCCGTGCCCCTCCTGAACAACCACGGCAGGTTTACGGGTCTGGGAAGCCCTGCAGTGGAGAATTCTGTGTCATGTAGCTCAGTTGATTGTCTCCCAAACTTATTTGGCCATAGAACCCGTTTACCTTTTAGCAGCTATAAACATTCTCCAGGAATAAATTTCAGGGACTCCTGAGATAGTCCAAGTATCTTGGCTACAGAACCACAGGAACTAGAGCTCACAGATGCTACCAGCAATTCATGTGGTTACGAATCCCCAAATGCACTGGGTGAAATCAGTTCTTCTATTTCACCTGCCATAGACACACATACTCTGGGGCTGGTGACAACTCAGCTCGATAAAATGCCTGCAAAAGCACAAAAGTTGACTCGTGCTATCAGACTGTGCCACTCACAGGAAAAGGTAACTTGCACAGAGAAACAGTGCACAGCTGTCATCCCTTCAAACAATCCTTCAAACAGGATTGGTGCCGTTTCTCAGGAAGTGGTGTTTTGCTGTGACAGGGACTTTCAAGGCAGAAGACTCTGCTCTTAATAAGTCTTGCCAACTTCCTCTAGGCTCAGAAAGAGCAGAGGAAGAGAAAAATACACTTGTAAGCAAGTATATGTTCCAAATTTGCGCTTGTATTCTGGCTTGCGATCCTTTCATAGGAACAGCACGTAAAACATATTTTTTTGATTCTTTTAATATCTAGGAGAGTTTATTCAACGGCATACAGGTTTGAAAATAAACTTAGCTTCAAAAGAAATGGGAAGAAAAATCAAGCATATTAACTCATTCATGTCACTGGGACATCCCTTCCTGCCTTGCCCTGTGACTTTAAAGATAAGTACTATTAAAGCACTAAAGAACGCTCTGATTCACAGGGAGATCAGCTTGGTGCTTTGTGTCCATCTAGAGGGGTGGGATAGGGAGGGAGACACAAGAGGGAGGAGATATGGAGACATATGTATATGTATAGCTGATTCACTTTGTTATAAAGCAGAAACTAACACCATTGTAAAGCAATTATACTCCAATAAAGATGTTAAAAAAAAGAACGCTCTAATTACATAGCTTTAATAGACTTATTAAACAGTAAATGGTGATTTCTCCCCATAGTACCCAATTTAGTACAGAAAGACTAAATTTGAGACCAGAGAGGACTCAAACAGAGTGATTGTTGGGCTAGACAAAACAGAATATAAATGTATAAGGAAAACTGAATATGCCCAAGTAATTCCTGCATTTCATTTTGTAAAGCCCCCTGAGATGTTCCTGAACACAGACTACAAGATGCGTGTTTAACTGAAATGATTATTTCTGAACAATAGCATGTTCTATTGAAAATAACATTTATCAATGTACAAATTAACTTGGTTTGAGAAGGGGACCAATATCAGACCACAGAAGACTTTTCCTTTGCAAAAGAAAACTTGAATATTAGCAATATTTGAACATCTCTTAGAAAAAATACTCTTTCCCTGTGTTTTCAAAAGCAGTAGTATTATTAAGAAAACCAATCTGCCCAACATCCAAGCTGCACATTCTAGGGTTCTTTTCATATAATCAAAACAATCATCCAAAACATATCACTAACCTTAGTGAGTTTGCTCTAGTTCAGGGCCTTGAAGGTTCAACAATTGATTTCATCAGCACACAAATCACATATTCATTTCTCAGGAGTGGACTCCCAAAAACTCAGTCCTGAGACTGATGTTTAAAATCAGAAACCCAAAGAGATATTTATACACCTGTGTTCCTAGCAGCATTACTCACGAGAGCCAAAGGCAGAAGCAACCCAGGTATCCACTGATAGATAAATGGGTAAACAAAACGTAGTATATGCATACAACGCAATACTAGCCTTAAAAAGGAAGGAAGTTCTGATGTATACTACAACATGGAAGATCCTTGACAACCTTATGCTAAATAAAATACGCCAGTCACAAAAAACATACTGATTCCACTTATATGAGGTACTAGAGTAGCTGAATTCATACAGACCAAAAGTAGAATGGTTGCCAGTGGCTGAGAGGAGGGGGAATGTGAAATTATCATTTCAAAGGTACAGAGTTTCAGGTTTGCAAGATGAGAAGATGGTGGTGACGGATGCACAAGGTGAATACTTCACGCCACTGAACTGTACACTTAAAAAGGACTGATGGTGAATTGTATGTTATGTGTATTTTACAATTTTAAAAATTCAGAATTCCTGTTTTTAATGTAGATAGAAAAACAGACTGTCGGGGACTCGAGTACTTGCGCTTTCATGACTAGCCTGGCCTCTATGACAGAGCATCACCCAATCGGAAATGGAAGGCTGCTTTGAGAACATACATTCAAACGAGGGGAGTACAGTGAACTGGATGTTTGGGGCCTCCGTCCAACACAGACACATCAATGTCACAACAGGGACAGACTTGTCAGACTATCCAAAACACTTGGATTTCTGGAGGCCAGGACTTGCTGTGTCCATTTTATCAATGAAGACAGCCTTGCCAGGGCTCTTGGCTAAGGTTCCCTCCACTGGACTGCCAAAACCTGCCTGGTTTTCTTTCTTCCGTCTTCCCAAGACTAATCAATCCTCTTCTGATTAACCTAGTCATTCTTTCGCTATGCAAATATATTCAATTAGATCACAGCTGAAGCTCTCAGATCCAGGTGCTATTCTGCCTAAAATAACCTTACAGATGAGAGCAAAGATTGCTGATTTTACGTTAAAGAACCTCATGTTTCCTTTATATGAGGTTTCAGGGGATACCTCCTCTGAATGCCTGGGTATTGACATTTATAGACCTTATCCATGAGAGTCAATAAAATATTTAGTTCAAAAAATTTTTTTTCTGCTTTATATTGTTGGTATCTAGGAAAGTCAACACTTACCCTATTCTTAGGAGCCACCAGTTACGGTATGAAATGTTGATGGGAATTACCAAGAGATATGAGATAAAACACTGCTTGGGGAAAAGGGGATCAGGGTAAGAAAACAGAAATGAAGCATGAGATGAAGTAAGAAGGAAAAAGAGAAATTAACAGCACGTGTCTCATGGAGTATCTGTGTATAGAATAGATAATATTATTGAATGCCCAGCAGCTCCTAAATACCACAACACAACCCGTTGATAAAACACAGCCGAGTTTATTATCACGGTAAGAGAGAACACCAACTCTACAGAGCACTGTTTGTAACTCAGGAGCAAAGTTTAAGGTAAGTATTTCAATGTGGTGCTTGATTAAGACTGGGTAAAGATCAGGATATAATAGTTTAAGATTGGTGAAAGAGCAAGGTGAGAATTTTGAGGTGAGGGATTCAAAGAGTCTTGGGGTATAAACTGCCTATTGAAATGTTTAAGAGTCTCTGGGGAAGTTCCTATAATGAACAACAAATTAACTTGTCTGGATAAGAGTCTCCCGGAACAGTAAAATTATGCCAGTGAAAACAATGCAATAGTAAAATCATGTTAATGTAGCCCATAAGCTGTGTGGGATACACGGTCTCAGTTCTCAGTATAATATGTATATGTGTAATGTTTCATATGTAATATACTTTATCAACTGCTGTATTACACAGCTCCAGGGAGCACCTTCCACATTCTAGCCTTGAAAACAGTGTTCCTGAATTAGGCAGTGTGAGCGCCCTATTATATTTGTAGCGTGTATTGTTATATTTAAGGTAAAGGAGATAAACAACAAGGGCTAGTGTACAGCATAGAGAACTCTACTCAATATTCTGTAATAACCTAAATGGGAAAAGAATCCGAAAAAGAATGGATATATGTATAACAATCACTTTGCTGTACACCTGAAACTAACACAACATTGTAAATCAACTATACTCCAATGTAAAATAAAAATTTTAAAAATAAGGTAGAGAATATACTACATATGTTATAAATTATATATAGCACATAGCACATATTTATGATAAAAGGTAAAGCACCACAGTCTTTTCACAATTTACGAAGTATCACTCAGTACATTCTGATTTTTTTTTCTTATAAGAACTATGAATTTATCAGGTAAGAACTTAAGCTAGGAGAGAGACATTTTTGAGGTCCCAACATCTAGCAAAGTACCCCCCCAATACTAGGCCACCAAGAAACATAAAATGCCGAATAAAATTACACCTACCTCTCAATTTACCTAAAATCCGTTAACATTTTTCTTTTGACAGAGTAATGATGACGTTAGCTTTTTTTTTAATATGCATAATCCCCTCTGGCGGGGCCTGAGCTGTCTGTGAAGGTCACCAGTACCCCCGGGGTGGCCCACGCTGCGATAGTACACCCTGGCTACAGGGCGGGTGGTCAGTTCATCCCACAACACAGACCTAAGCGTGACCTGAAGGAGTGAGCCAGACGGAGTGCAGGAAGAAAGGAGCACTCCCAGACCCCCCAGGGCAAGAAGCAGCCGGGGCGAAGCAGAAAGATGGCAAGCTCAGGAACGGAGACGGAGCTTAACCATTTGACCTGAGCGGAGCACGAGGTAGGAGATCAAGCTGGACAGGCTACCTGGGACACACTCACGAAAGGCCAAGTGGGTTGTCTCAAAGATTAGATGATCCTGGGAAGAAAGACGAGCCCTCGAAGGGTTTTAAACTGAGGATAAACTTGGTGAGATTCATGTTTTAGGAAGGTCCCTCTGCCTGAGGTGAGCGCAGTCCAGGTAAGCGATGAGAACCCATATCTGGGCAGGCACCCTGTGCCAGGCCCTCTGGTGCTGCACTCACCTTGAAGTAGGGTTTGCAGTGAAGCAAATGTGGTTCCATCAGGTGGAACCCCAGGAAACTGACACAGTACTGCATGTCATGGGTAGACTGGAGGGAGACCAGGTTACTAGAGTCACCAACGCTTCACTCCAAAAACTCCCACTCAACATCTCTTCTGTAGCTTTTTCCCTATGCTTCCAGCTGATTCCCTCTCTATCCTAGATCCTTCTCCTCTATTTGACTGAGACATTCTGCTTGCGTTTCTCACTCATCAAAACAAACACCAAGTAGCTCAATGTCTGTGACTTGAGAGCCCCTAGAAATGGGGTTGGTCTCAGTTTAACCCACCAGAGCAAGGACATGAACAAGGTACCTGCAAAAGCGATGGGGATGTTACAGGACCACGTTCTTCTGCCAGATGCGCAGCGAGCCGAACGCTGAGATGCCGAGGTTTGCAGCAGAGAAGGGGTTTATCCGCGAGACAGCCAAGCGAGGAGTCTGGAGAACAAACCTGAAATTCGCTTCCCAGAAAGTGAGGCGCTTGGGGTATTCAGGGATAAAGCTGAGGCCTGGGGAGCATGGAAAGCTGATTGGAGAGAAGGAAAAGCTGCGGTAATCGTCATTCTGAGCAGGCGCAGCAAAGCTGCGCGCGCTTCTGAACACGGGACGCACGCTCTGAGGGTGGAGTTTGGTGCCTTCTGACCTCAAGACGCCACCCATCGGGCACTCGCACATGCTCAGTTGGAGGATCATTGGTCCCACCCAGTCTTAAACAGCCCCGAGCTTTAACTGGACACAGCTGAATCCAAGTTCCTGGAGAACAGCTTGGGCAAACAACTTGTTTAGGCTACGTGAGGCTTGGAGGACATGCGAGTTTTTGTAAAAACAATTAAATTGAGCTTGATCAGTGTAGGCAGGTTAAGTTCATTACTCATTAGGCAAGTTGTAGTTTAAGGGATCTGATAACTACCCTCAGTTTCAGGGGGATATGGACAAATATTTAGCAGACAAAACTAGCGGGTTTCGGTGACCAATTATATCAGAGAGAGAGCGATCTAGGCTGACTTGCTTCCCCAAGGCCACTGCCATAGACCAGGTTTTTACTAATTTTTTTGGCCTAGATTTTTTTTTTTTTTTGCGGTACGTGGGCCTCTCACTGTTGCAGCCTCTCCCATTGCGGAGCACAGGCTCCTGACGCGCAGGCTCAGCGGCCATGGCTCACGGGCCCAGCCACTCTGCGGCATGTGGGATCCTCCCGGACCGGGGCACGAACCCGTGTTCCCTGCATCGGCAGGCGGACTCTCAACCACTGCGCCACCAGGGAAGCCCTGGCCTAGATTTTGATGGCATTCACCTAACTGCAGTCTCCCAGTCCCTAGTTTCTGTCCAGATGTATAAGTGGTTTGGAACAAACCTGAGCATGTCTCTCTCCAGGTTACTGGCCTTTAATGGCTCCCATTTCTCTCTAGGTGGAGTTCAAACTCCTTCACAAGGCCTGCTAAGACCTTCATGAAAAAGCCCTTGCTTTTCCGGAGCCTCTTCTCTCACCACTCCCCTATGGGAACACTAACTGTACTTTGGGATTAAGGAATGAGTTTTGATTTCAGAAACACACCATCTTCTCTCGTTCATCTATTGTTTAAACACAAACCTGCTCAACTTCTACTGGCTATTCTAGGCTCAGGGCAAGCACCACCTCTTCTGAGTACTTGTCACCTACTCCAAAGTGCTGCTAGGCCCTCCTGTCACCTTGAGTGTAATGAGTGGATTACTTTGCATACCTGCTGTAGTATAAACTCTCTTTTTTTCTGGTTAACCTCCTGCCACTAGACCACAAGCTCACTGCGGACAAGGACTGTATCTTCTCCACCTCTGAATACTCAGCATCTAGCTTGGCTTACACAAATTACTTGTTGAGTGAATGAATAAAAGGGGTGGAATCAAGACTCAGATCTAAAACATCTCACCTCAAACCCAGTGCTTTTCTCAATATATCAAAGCGAGTGAGAGTGATGCATCATGGTAGAGGACTAAATAATTCAGGTGGCAGATTTCCTATTTGTAATCCAGCCCAGGTGGGGTGGGAAATGCTGAAATGGTGATAAAATGGGTAAATTAACATGGATATTAAGAGACCATTCTACCTAAGCCTACACTGGCTCCTCAAACTACTACATATAGTACAAAATACTTAAAAGATTTAGTCCTAAAGTTAGCAAGAAGATACAGTATCCTTTTACTGAAATCCAAACATGCTTGAAAATATTCTGAAACATATTTTTATGTAAACACATTCATATCATATCCACCAATAAGTGCCTTTAATCCTTTTATTTGGGAGCTAACCCAATTTAAAAGTTTTGTATTTTCTTATCCTCTTTTTCTCTCTTGCTGTCTATGAGGGAGCATAAAAAACAAACGGGGTAGAATGCAGTACTGTCAGTGTGGTTGTCTTTTTTTACATTTATCAGCAAAAGGCTCCATTGGGAAAGAAGTTGAAAATTAGCACTGAATGACTGACCATGTCCTTTCATAAATGTTTCTAAAAATTATCTTTGTTGTCTCTGATTCAAAGAATTATCAGTGTGCAAATTTTAAGTAGCAACAATCCAACCCGTGCAGATTTTATAAAGGACTCTAGCCAAGACCTTCTTCTCTTTTACTATGAACAAAAGTAAAACCAATAAGCCAAGGAAACTGCAGCAATGTATTTATTGGAAATGAACTAGACATTACATTGATAGGATGAAGATGTAACAATGCATGAAGCATAATCATGGCAACATTTAAAAGATCACAAAAGAAAAATTCATTTTCAAAAGAAATATTGTATCCAAGACAACTTAAGCTCCGAACACCATAGTACAACTCTAACGTTGACTTTGAACACCCAGAATAAAATTTACTTTAAACGGAACAACTGAAAGGAAAAGTTTCTTTTCCCAACTTGAAGATTCCCTGGCTACCACCTGTGTATTACACATGAGGTAATTTTCATCACCAGACAGTAACCAGATAATATTTGTCATATTCCTCATAGGAAAATACCTCTCCTACAAATAGAGAAATTTGAGGGAAATCCAAGCAACAAAAGAGTTGGTGGCCCCAACTGATTGGGTCAGCATTTTCTAGAACTTAGAAATTACGTTAACTTTACTAGTAAGACTTCATTTTCTTTTGAGAAACTGCCTGGATTAGAGGGCATGCTGATTTGTAACAAGAGTCACTATATTACACTGAGTAATGGGGTTTGAGATGCTTATCATCTGCTCATCAAGGTTTTCTGAAACCTTTAGAGCTTTATTCTTCTACTCTATAATACATTGTAGCTTGTGTATAACAAACTCTCTCTGAAGAAAATTAT
Organism: Globicephala melas; assembly: GCF_963455315.2. Classification (NCBI taxonomy): domain Eukaryota; kingdom Metazoa; phylum Chordata; class Mammalia; order Artiodactyla; family Delphinidae; genus Globicephala; species Globicephala melas. The sequence continues at coordinate 48,996,950 of NC_083331.1, forward strand.
CCCAGGTAATCCATCTGTGATGATACAAGTACTGCAAAAAGCAGTAACGAAAAATATTGTTTGGAAAGGCAAAAACGCTGTTATCAACTTTCCGAGGCACTATCATAGAATCATCTCTGAAATGGAGAAATTCCATGTGTAACTTAATTTCTAAGTTACTTTCCTTCTATTCACCCAGCATGCATGAATGTCTACGAATAATCTATCTGTAGACTGAGAAAGTCAGGCGTCCAAATGCAGAGTTGTAGGTTTCAGAAGGGCTTTCTCCTTCCCTTCCCATGGATTTCAACAGTTTACTTAAAATATCCCACAGTTCTCATAAGTTGTCACATGGAAGGGGAAGATGATTACAAGCTTATCAGACCTGTCAATTGGCAAAAAAAACCCCACAACAACAACAACGTATCTCAACACAGTACATCATCTTTAGAAAACCAATCATAATTTCATTTCCTTATCTTCCATTTAAGGTAGAGAGAACTAAGGTAAGAGTGCCTACATTCTAGTGGGAAATGGCAAATCCTTATCACCAACTGTGGCACCAAGGAAAGGGGAGTTCATTCACAACTGTAGGAATAATTTGAATAAAAAGGTAGAAAGTAGATCTAGACAATTTAGGTCCTAAATTAAATTTTTGAGGACTGATATTTTTAGTTTAAGTAACAATGCTGGTCTAATTTACTAGAAAATTAGTAGTGTTCTCTTTCACTTTGAGCTGGGTGGGCAAACTCAGCCACAGTCTTGCTTTCTCCTTCCACACACCTAAAGTAATGCCTGACCAGACTCAGAATGCATGTAGATGCAACATGCTCGTTGGCACAAAGCAGGCAGCAGGGGACGGCCCCTACGTTCCTGAAAAACCCACAAGGAGCCTGACTGGCAGTCAGTCATTTTCCTCATATACATATATATATATATTAAAAATGTCCGTAGATTTTAAGACAGATGCACATAAAGCGACACAAATGTTTCCACCTCTCCGGCACTGAGTGAAACATGCTGTTCTTTGGAGAAAAAAATACATTCATTTTTTTCAAGTATATTTCAATATACAAAGATGTTCTAGCTTTGTTTCACTACAAAAACAAATGATTTCACATGGGTCCAAGGGGAATTTCATTTTAACTTCCCTTTGGTTTGGATTTCATGAAGTGTTGATTTTTTTAAAAAAACTGCTCTAAATATACACTACTCCTTTATGTGAAAGCATGAACTCTTTATGTCCGTTATATATATATATGTACATAGTCAACAAGGACAGCAAAAAACAGTCTACATATGTACAATGGCTTAGAACTGGCATGCTCTAAGGAGAGCGAGGGTTACCGGCTCTGACTTGGGCTCGGAACCAGTTCAGTGGTTCTGTCAGCTCTGGGCCAGCGGCATGCACACTCCTTCTGTCGGTAGCATCCTCAGAGCACTTCCTGCTGGGGTGGCACGTCTTCAGTTATGGCTTGTTTCCTGTCTTGGCTTTGCTGTTAGGGTTGCAGTTGAAGTCTCTCAGCAGCGGTTCCCAATTGGCCAGAGCGTCTGCTGGCAGCAGCTTCCGAATTTGCTCCACTGCCTTTTGATAAGCCATTTTCTCTTGTTCCAGGGTCCGGATCAAAGACTTCATTTTGGTCTCTCTGGTTAAAAGATTTTCCAGGTTGGATTCCAAGGTCTGGATTTTAGCATGAGCTATCTGTTTGGGGCAAAAAACAAAATCCTCCAAATCAAAAATTTGAAGGTTTTGGTTCTTCATCATAGCAGCAGCCAGACCTTACACATGTTAACTAATCATGTCATATTACTTAATAAAACAGTATAAGAAGCAAATACTCTGAAACCTCCCATGAAATGGAGATTTCTTTAGGTTTCTCAAAAAATATAACTAGGGTACTAACAAAATACATGTCATTTCACTGAATACACCAAAAATGCAAAATTAAATCAACGTCCCACAGTGGTTGAGGGTCCTCACTCCACACACAGGTCTTCTCCTGGAGTGACTGGAATCTGACAGGGAGAAACAGGAGATTGCTGACTGCCCTGAAGTGCCCTCTGAGTGGAAATGCAGGGTTTTCTCAACACATACTTAGGACCCTATCAGTTTTAACAGGTGTCGGGTGTGCCCACGTAACTTGGGAACCCAGAGGTGATGAGAACATTGAACTGTGAATGAAAACGTCTGTAACCATTAATAAAAATCATTATAATATAAAGCAGGTGCAAACCCACTTTCCCTAATAAGGAAATGCTCAATTAATCACCACTGAAACATCCTAGCAATAAGGGTCAATACCCCAACTGTTTTTCATTCTGAAAATAGACATTGTTGGCTCTTTTTTGGAACAGGAAAAGGCATAAAATTTTCTATGGGCCAGAGCTAACATAGATGAAGCGAAGGAAGCCTGAGTTCCTTCTCTGGGAGCAACTACTCTAGAGACCCTCATTTCTCAGCTGTTTCTCTCCTAGCTATCTTTGTCAGAGGATTCACTGCACATCGAAGCAGAGTTTTAGTGTCCTCTAGTGTGGGGACATGCGCAGTGCTGGGGAAGTGGCGGGTAAGCAGAAACCAATGAGCCGTGGAACACTTAAGCTCTAACTCAGCACTTAAGCTCCACCTCCCCCATCCCCCAGCCCCCAGCTTCACCTTCTCACCTCCCCATCCTCTGGTCACACTGAAGCCCCACCCCTCAGGGCTTGGATACACAGCGCACTTCATACAGGTTGCAGGTGCGTAATATTAATTTATACTAAATCGCTTACACATTGGTAAGGGTGCATTGACAAATAGCTAATATTTTATATTCCAAAATAACTGTAAACTCCCTGATGGCACGGATTATGTGTTACCAATGTTTTAATTCAATTCTCTCAAAAATGTCTCCTTTTCTTTCCATTTCTGTGAGTTTTACTCTAGACAGCTGTCATCATCCCCAGTCAGATTTCTGCAAATAATTGCTAGCTGGTCGCCCTACCTTCTCTCCCCACCTTCTCTCCCCATTCTAATCTGTCCTCATCAAGATTTCCAGATTGATCTTTCTAAAATATGGTTCAAAAACTTCGAGAGATTTCCTTCTCAACATGATTAAAGCCGTGTTCTTCTGCTTAACCCTGAAAGTTATCTACAATTCTGTCTCCATCCTGTTTATCCCACTGCGCTCCAACGTAAATCTTTTTTTTTTTTTTTTTTTTTTTTTTTGCGGTACGCGGGCCTCTCACTGCTGTGGCCTCTCCCGTTGCGGAGCACAGGCTCCGGACACGCAGGCTCAGCGGCCATGGCTCACGGGCCCAGCCGTTCTGCAGCTTGTGGGATCTTCCCGGACCGGGGCACGAACCCGCGTCCCCTGCATCGGCAGGCGGACTCTCAACCACTGTGTCACCAGGGAAGCCCCAACGTAAATCTTAAACTGATGTTAAGCTTCCTCTACTGCTCTGCCACATCCTCCTTATTTAAACACCCACTACTGCTCACTCCTTTCTCCCACCAACCCTCCGGAGTCCAGCTCCAGGCCAAGTCCCCTACAGCTTTCCCAGCTTCCTATAGTCAATCCCTCCTCCCTTGAACTGAAACCAAACATGTACAACACCCAGTAAGTATTGAACGAGATTCTGCTTTCAGCTGCCATTTAACTATTTCGTGAGAGCAGATTTCCTCTCTCAATTGGTACTCAGATTGATATGTGCATTTGCACCCCCCAGAGCACTTGGACACAGTCCAGTACACAGGCCCACAGTCAGCAATGGTTCAATCCACACCACAGCTCCATCCTTTCTGGTATGGTTCTGTGCAGGCAAGGAGGCATCCAAGTGCGTTTTTGATCAAATTGTTATCTCTTTACCTGTAATTTTTCTAGGAGGTCCATGTTTTGTCTTTTCAGTTGGCTGTTGGCCCTCTCCAACTTCTCCATGGGTTCGCTCTCCTCGCAGGGATAGGAAGATTCCTGGAGCTCATCCTGCAGCACGTGATACTCCACCTCATAGGCGTGTAACTGTTTAGAAATATCCATCTCAAAAACCTGCCGTGAAAACACCGTGGGTTAGTCTGACCTTCAGGATGTGCACCAAGATACAGTCTGTGTATCTAGGGTACTTCAGGTAGATTTCCCAATACTTATTAATGAAGAATAGTATGACATATCAAAAGAAAGAATAACAAGTGTGACTGTCAAGTTAAGAACAAACAGAAGGCTTCTATACAATTGAAACATTCTCATAAGGCCAAGACTAGAAAAAGTTAATGCTCAAAGATATTTTGCAACCAAAATATACATAATCTAGGAATGGTCTCCCAAAATGTAGCCCACCACATAAACAACGTTAGTTACTGAGTAACTCTTCCCTGAGTTACTCAGGGAAGCAGATGATCATCTTTGCTGGTTATAAGCACAATTGCAAAGGGTATTTCTATAATAATGAGACCAAAAGCCTTTCTAATTGTTTGTCAATGGGGCAGAAAGGTCTTATGCTAAATATTTTCATCTACTTGCTAATCTATGTGAGCCTCTTGGAAGTCACTAACATATCCTACCATAGAGAGAATCTTCTAAATTCAAAATCTTCAGAAACCCTGGACACTGTACAGAGCTATTTAATTGGGGCTACCTCTGCTCTCCCATATCGCCACCCACTAGGAACAGTTTGCTTAGAAGTCAGAGGACAGGCAACTCCTCCTTAGTCTAAACTGGTGAGGGAAAGTGAGGCCGCAGCTGCCATTTAAGCATCTGTATCTACACTAACAGTGTAGGGAGAAAAGAAACCTACAGTGAGAAAAATCTCACTTGCTGACTTACCCTCCTACTGTTAGAGATACTCAAATCTTAGAATTTAAATGATATTTCGAGACAACCTGGTTATTCCCCTCAAACAAGCATCATCTTTTCCCTATGCAGTGGGTATGAACACAAAGGACTACTACACAACCATTAAAAATGAGGGCATGGATCTACATTTATTGGCATGGAAAAACATCCAATACTCTGCAAATATTTTATTAAAAAATCAGGTTATACAATAGCATGCATAGTAAGATTTCACTTAAGTAAAACTGTATACATATTTATTTGTGTATATAATTAAAGAGATTATAAAAGGATATTTAAAAGGCTTTAAATCTCAAGGTGTTGAGATCTATAGTTACTTCTACTTTCTTCTTGGTGCTGTTCTGCATTATTTGTGCTTTTTACAGTGACCATAAATAAACTTTATTTATTTATTCATCAAAGCCTCCTTTAATATTAACAGTTCATTGCATATTCAACTCTATTTGTTAGAAAATGATCTCTAATATCAAGTCCAAATCTACCAGCCTATAAATTCTATCCATTAATCGTAGTAATAATCTCTAAAGCTAGGCAATTCCCTCATTAATTTTAGAAGAGAGGTGATCTGATTTCAAATCAGGTATCGTCTCTCTCTAAAAGCACAATCGCTGCTTGCCAGTCCAAAAAGATATTTCTGAAGAATTAGTAAACAAGTGAATGTGTAAGTAAAAGTTATATTTTTCAGTTTCCAGAGCATTTTTTTTTTTTTTTTTTGCTTGTATGCGGGCTTCTCACTGTTGTGGCCTCTCCCGTTGCGGAACACAGGCTCCGGACGCGTAGGCTCAGCGGCCATGGCTCATGGGCCCAGCTGCTCCGCGGCATGTGGGATTTTTCCGGACCGGGGCACGAACCCATGTCCCCTGCATCGGCAGGCGGACTCTCAACCACTGCGCCGCCAGGGAAGCCCCAGAGCATTTTAACAAATAAAAATTGTTCATAGATATTTACAGAATGATCTGCTTGTGATTTCAATTCCACATAGTGGAAAGAAAATTTTATGTGTAATAATATGAGTTTTTCTTACAGAGTGAATAATAGTGTACAAAATTCTTCAACTGAATTGGTTACATTTGCTCCTAAAAACGATGTTATTCCCATTTTGCAGGAGAGGAAGTTGAAACTCAGAGAGGTTGTAACTTGCCCAAAGTCACACAGCTAGTAGATAGCTGGACACCAGCACAAGATCTCAAACTCCCTTTCTCTTGCTCCAAACTGTCTTTTATCTGCTACCTTAAGGGCCTCTAGGAAAGTGGTAAATTTAAATGTTATCAATACTCATAAGGCATGACTGCTGTATCTACAAATCTGGTCTTAAGTGTATTCATGTCATCTGAACAACAATATATAACTACCACTTACCTATGAAGAGCCAGGGACTAGATATACGATGTGCTGATTACCCTCCATTTGCTTCCTAGATCCATTCTCTGCCCTCATCCATTCTCTGAACCCTGGGAGGCAGACCCCCGTGACCTGTTTTCCTTGCTGCAGGCTTCTGGTTAGGTATGGCCAATGGGAAAAGTCATCAGGAGATCAAAAGGGTCAGGGGAAAGAGGTTGGGTACTTCTTCCCTGCTCCTTCCCTGTCTGGCTCACCAAGAACACAGCAACCTCCAGAGTTCTGGTACTCGCTAGGCCTGGTAACATTGTTCTGTCATCCTTCTCCTGATGGGAGAAGCACCATGGGTATGAACAGTTTCCCTCTGTTGCTAGTTCCTGGGTACCTAGACATCTGTGCCCAGTTCCCTTAACCCTGCCTACACCCCTGTAAATGGTACCTTCCTTTGAATCATTGGAGGTAGACTCTGTTTCCTGCAAGGGACCCTGACTGATACAGCAAGTCTCATTTAAACCACACAAAACCTCTTAGATCAGAATTGTCTCATTTTGGAGGTGAGAATACTAGGGTTCAGAAGATTAGGGTGATGTGTGCAAGCCAAACAACTAATAAAAGAGCTAGAAACTGATGTAAACCCAAGACTGTCTAATTCTAAAGTCTGTGCTCTTGTCACATATACTCCTTATATATTTTAAAACAGAATTAACAATATTACAGAGGTAAGTGAGTCTCAGCTTATTTATTTATTAGGTACTCCTAACTCTGTCAGTTCTATCTTCAGTCTCACCATTGGTCTAAGTTGGAAGGTTCCTGAAAAACTCATGATGTAGCACTGAACCACCTTGCCCAGACACAGCCTCACAAACAATGTCACAAGGGAGAAATTACACAGTAGTCTCGTTTCTAGATAAAATGTATTTGATCAAATCAAAAAGAAAAAAAACCTGTCAAGCAAAACTACATCTTTATGCTAAAACATTTAATAAATAATTAGTAGAGAAACTGCTGTCTCATCTTATATCTTATTATTACCATTTAACTCATACCTGGGTGATAAGTTTTTCCATTTCAGAGGAATTCATATCAGGGAGCGTGCTTTTAAGGAACTCAACAATATTTTCAAAGTTTTCACATTCCATTATGAGTGCCTCTTGGTTGCTCAGCAGGCTGAGGGCAACCTTAAATATAACTTCAGTTCCCTGAAGAAAAATAATATCTGAAAAAAAGAGAGATAATTTTCATGATCAAAATTATGCATCTACTATTGTAAAAAGTGACCTCTGTGTGTTAAAGGGTTTTTTTGGTGTGTTTTTTGCGTGTGTGTGCGTGTGTGTTGTTTTAATTACTGCAACAGAACCACAGAATATTTTGCAAAATAAAACTGGTCAAAATCACCTAGATTTGAAATAAATAATAATATGACTGGAACAAAAAAACAGTTGTTTAAATAGTCTTACTTATTTAGGAACCTCAGATAAAGGGCAGGGTAAAAAGAAAAAGATAAATTATATATCTGTTTGCCCATGCATTTATAATTTTTATTGCCAAATTTAATGGAGACTAGGTATACCTCAATAACACTGAATCCATTGATATTTAGATTTTTCTTCACAAAGGGAATACAGAAACAAATCAACATAACCAATTAGGACTATTTAAACTCTCATGACCGGAATAAAAAACTAAATGAAGCAGTTAATATGTGTGCAAGCCAAACAACTAATAAAAGAGCTAGAAACTGATGTAAACCCGAGACTGTCTAATTCTAAAGACTGTACTAGAGCAGCAATTAAAAAAAAAAAAAACTTTAAAAGAAAAATCAAAACCAGTATATAACCTAAATCAGAAGAGAAAAAGAAAAGCTACCCTAACCCTGAACTTTGCTTCCTAACAAATACAAACATGCAATAGTTTTGAAAAGTATTAAATACTTTTGTATGAGCGTTCCTCTCAATCCATGCCATTCCACAATCAATAATAAAGAGGGGGTCGTTAAAGATGAGGGAACCATGGAACAATTACTTCAAACATGGTCATGCTTCTAGCTCATGCATCTTTCCCTTTGCTGACAGTCTCTATTCTTCACTAAATTCTAAGAAAAGAATGGAGCACCTATCGTAGAGCTGACAGCATCATTCATATTCTCTTAGCAAAAAACAGACGACTGGGGGGATTTGTTTCCTGAATTCTGTTATCAAGCTTCCAAGGGTAGATCAAAGAGAGATACCCTAAATATTTAGAGATACCTTAAATATTTTGATTTGATAAGCTATTTTCTGAGAAGCAAATATATAAATGAAAAGATTTATAGAAGATCCATAAATAGGAACCCAAGCTCCAAAGAAAACTTCCCTGGAGAAAAGCAATCGCGTATACTCAAGAAGAGAAATTTGGTAAACATTTGATTCCGTGCATCTCGGTTATACTCTTTTGCTGCACTTTGCCTATAAATTGTATTAGTGCTAATGCAATGTTTAACCTTTAAAACCACAGCTCCCAATAAGAAAGACACTGTAGGGCTTCCCTGGCGGCACAGTGGTTGAGAGCCTCCCTGCCAATGCAGGAGACACGGGTTCGGGCCCCGGTCCAGGAAGATCCCACATGCCGCGGAGCAGCTGGGCCCGTGAGCCATGGCCGCTGAGCCTACGCGTCCGGAGCCTGTGCTCCACAACGGGAGAGGCCACAACAGTGAGAGGCCCGCATACCGCAAAAAAAAAAACAAAAACAAAAACAAAAATGCCATTAGAAACAACATTGGAAAATGTACTTCTGTTAACCCAGTTAGAGAACATGTTTCTCTGTGTTTTGAATCCAGGTTGAAGAGGACAGTAGGGAAGGAAAATAAAAAGAGGTAGTAAAGATGTGTTTAAAAATCTAAAAAATCATACAATGTAAATCCTTATTTCATTATACTGTGATTTTTTAGGTATAAAAGAAAATAAGAACTCCATTACAGCTTACTCAAATAAAGAAGCTCAATTCTTCTTTCGCTTTGAATTTCAATTTTATTTAAGAACAATATGGTTTCAAATTACTCTCAGAACAGAGCCAGGCTTATTTACTAAATTCCACTACCAATTTGCGATTCTGTGTAATGCTTGATAAAACAATTGGAGCACCTTATGGCTAGAAGTATATCCCTTGGAATAAATAACACTGTTTCACTGAATCATCAGCATCTCTTACCAAAAACTCTGGCTACAAATCCTAATGGAAATTGAGAGGCAAACAATGTGAGGAACCAGGGGGCAGCATAAAGACTGGGGCTGATTTCATTTTCTTCAAGATGATTGTAGAGATCTCTGTGATAGTCATGAAGGAGCCTGGACAGCTGGTACATTTGAATCTAAAGTTAATTTGGAGAAAAAAAATAAAATATTATGCATTTATCTGAGTGTACATAAAATACACTAACTTTAATTTTATAACACTAATATTTAATAATTAATTCACAGATATTTGATAAATTTGAATCTAAAGTTAATTTGGAGAAGAAAAATAAAATACTATGCATTTATCTGAGTACATAAATACACTAACTTTAATTTTATTACTCTAATATTTAATAACTAATTCACATATATTTGAGAAATAAAAGTAGTATTTTTTTAACTTTTTATTTTATGTTGGAGTATAGTTGATTAACAATGTTGCATTAGTTTCGGGTGTACAGCAAAGTGATTCAGTTATACATATACATGTATCTATTCTTTTTCAAATTATTTTCCCATTTAGGTGGTTACATAATATTGAGCATAGATCCCTGTGCTATACAGTAGGTCCTTGTTGGGTATCTACTTTATTTTATTTTTAACATCTTTATTGGAGTAAAACTGCTTTACAATGTTATGTTAGTTTCTGCTGTATAACAGAGTGAATCAGCTATATGTATACATATATCCCCATATCCCCTCCCTCTTGCATCTCCCTCCCACCCTCCCTATCCCACCCCTCTAGGTGGTCACCAAGCACCGAGATGATCTCCCTGTGCTATGTAGCTGCTTCCCACCAGCCATCTATTTTACATTTGGTAGTGTATATATGGCCATGCCACTCTCTCACTTCGTCCCAGCTTACCCTTCCCCCTCCCCGTGTCCTCAAGTCCATTCTCTACGTCTGCATCTTTATTCCTGTCCTGCCCCTAGGTTCTTTAGAACCATTTTCTTTTTTTTTTTTTTTTAGATTCCCTATATATGTGTTAGCATACTGTATATATTTTTTAACATCTTTATTGGAGTATAACTGCTTTACAACGGTGTGTTAGTTTCTGCTTTATAACAAAGTGAATCAGCCATACATATACATATGTTCCCATATATCCTCCCTCTTGTATCTCCTTCCCTCCCTCCCTATCCCACCCCTCTAGGCTGTCACCAAGCACTGAGCTGATCTCCCTGTGCTAGGCGGCTGCTTCCCACTAGCTATCTATTTTACATTGGTTAGTATATATAAGTCCATGCCACTCTCTCACTTTGTCCCAGCTTACCCTTCCCCCTCCCTGTGTCCTCAAGTCCATTCTCTACATCTGCATCTTTATTCCTGTCCTGCCCCTAGGTTCTTCAGAACCATTTTCTTTTTTTTTTTTTTTTTAGATTCCATATATATGTGTTAGCAGACGGTATTTCTTTTTCTCTTTCTGACTTACTTCACTCTGTATGACAGACTCTAGGTCCATCCACCTCACTACAAATAACTCAATTTCGTTTCTTTTTATGGCTGAGTAATATTCCATTGTATATATGTGTCCCACCTTCTTTATCCATTCATCTGTCGATGGACACCTAGGTTGCTTCCATGTCCTGGCTATTGTAAATAGTGCTGCAATGAACATTTTGGTACATGACTGTTTTTGAATTACGGTTTTCTCAGGGTATTTGTCCAGTAGTGGGATTGCTGGGTCATATGGTAGTTCTATTTTTAGTTTTTTAAGGAAACTCCATACTGTTTTCCATAGTGGCTGTATCAATTTACATTACCACCAACAGTGCAAGAGGGTTCCCTTCTCTCCACCCTCTCCAGCATTTATTGTTTGTAGATTTTTTGATGATGGCCATTCTGACTGGTGTGAGATGATTTGTATTTCTCTAATGATTAGTGATGTTGAGCATCTTTTCATGCGCTTCTTGGCCATCTGTATGTCTCCTTTGGAGAAATGTCTATTTAGGTCTTCTGCCCATTTTTGGATTGGGTTGTTTGTTTTTTTTTGATATTGAGCTGCATGAGCTGCTTGCATATTTTGGAGATTAATCCTTTGTCAGTTGCTTCATTTGCAAATATTTTCTCCCATTCTCAGGGTTGTCTTTGCGTCCTGTTGATGGTTTCCTTTGCAGCAGTGGGTAGACGTCAATCCCAGACTCCTTAACTATCCCTTCCCCCCACCCTTCTCCTCTGGTAACCATAAGTTCATTCTCTAAGTCTGTGAGTCTGTTTCTGTTTTGTAAATAAGCTCATTTGTATCATTTCTTTTTAGCTATAGTGGCGCAATGCGTTAGAATGCAGTACTTACACAGTACTGTTTTATTTTATTATTATTATGTTCACAAATCCAAGTTCATTTAACTGAGTTCATAAAGCAAGTCAGTGTAAGTCCATCTACAGCTATGGAGCACATTTCTCTGTCATGAGTGTTTTGGTATCACCATACGTACACGGAAATGGTAGTTTTTCCTCATGTAGGAAGGTATTGCTTTTGGAATTTAAATCAGAACTGCCCTGGCTCAGGACTCTCATGGAAGGCACATCCTAATTTCAGACCAATTCCAGAAAAGCTTCCAGTCTAAGGAATCTACCACATCCAGTTCAGAAGCAAGAACTTCTCTCTTTGCTGAGCCCAGCATCGGATTTACGATGGAACTTGCCAGGCAGTCTGCACTGCTAAGATACTGTTAGGCTTCCAAGGTTATAGAGCCAAAAGCTCGAGCTGTGATTTCTAATATCCAAGGTATTCCAGCAGCATATTTTTCTTGACAGAGGAGATTAAAGCAAAAAGTGCAGTCTGGGGCTTCCCTGGTGGCGCAGTGGTTGAGAGTCCGCCTGCCGATGCAGGGGACACGGGTTCGTGCCCTGGTCCGGGAAGATCCCACATGCCGCAGGGCGGCTGGGCCTGTGGCCCATGGCCGCTGGGCCTGCGCGTCCGGAGCCTGTGCTCCGCAACAGGAGAGGCCACAGCAGTGAGACGCCCGCGTATCGCAAAAAAAATTTTAAAAAGTGCCGTCTGAATGTTTCTAGTACTGAAAGAAGAATTTATTTTATTTGGCTACTGAGTTGATTACTCATATTTCAAAAAAGAAATTATAAGCAGCTTATAGTAACTTTTAAACTCTCATGCTTAGGGTAGCTAAAAGTAAAGCAGTAGTAAATAACAAACAAATCTGTGATTTGTGCTTTAATTTAAATTTTTATCTACACAGTAACAGATTGAGTAGTGGGTCCTTGATCAGTTATATCAGCTTCACTCTTTGGTGTGGAATACATCCAACATTTTATTAAATCTAGCAGAACTTCTTTCTCTAGAAGATATCATCCTTAAGTAGTTAGTTCTATAAAAATGCCTTAAAAATAGCCAATTATATTGTGAATCCAACAAACAACTGTTTTTCAGAGCACAAAACTAAAAATCAAAGTACTAGACATAAATATAGCAAACGTTTGATCTCTGGAGCATATATCTGTGCAAGCTATGGTTCCACACAAGCTGTAAAAGGAAAGAATTAAAGAGCCACAGGAAGTCATAACTCTAAAATAAGAAGCGTAGCAGCAGTCAAACAAAGAGGCTTAAAACAATGAGATTAGAGGGCTTCCCTGGTGGCACAGGGGTTAAGAGTCTGCCTGCCAATGCAGGAGACATGGGTTCGAGCCCTGGTCCGAGAGGATCCCACATGCCAGGAGCAACTAGGCCCGTGCGCCACAACTACTGAGCCTGCACTCTAGAGCCCGCGAGCCACAACTACTGAGGCCTGCACACCTAGAGCCCTGCTCCACAGCTTCTCCACAGTGAGGAACCCACGCACCACAGCGAGGAAGGGCCCCCGCTCACCACAACTAGAGAGGGCCCGCGCGCAGCAACGAAGACCCAACTCAGCCAAAAAAATAAAAATAAATTAAAAAAGGAGAAAGAGAGATTATAATCTCATTAACTCATGTTGGAAAAAATCATATATTTCCCTTAGGCCATTTACAATTTTAAAACTAGATATACTGGGCTCTATCAATAAAAAAAATTGGTATTTTTGGTAGCTCAAAAATAAAAGAAGTCTCATTAGCAGAATAAAAAGAAAGCCTAAAAAAAAAAAAAGAAAGCTGTTCAGCTATGATCTTAACACAGAAGCAATACTTTTTTCTTTATAGAACTTTACTTTTTTCCTACATTCTAAACTAGAGGTTAAGAACATTTCTTCCATCAAGGTGTATTTACATTAAATTTTTTTTGACAAATAAAACACAAGTTAGTCTTCCTTCAAAGGAAACTTTCATAATAAGATGCCATTTGCTGAGAATAAATCATTCTTCAAATCTACCTTACACGTAACATGAAAATCTTCCAGTGGAAGAGACAGAACTGGAGAAAGGGAGATGAAGAGTGTAGCAGAGAGAAGATGGAAAAAAGTAGAGACCAAAGACTTCAGATATAAAGATATAATGCTTTGCACTTAACACAGAAAATGGCAGACACAAAATGTGATGGACCATAGTTAAAAGAGACCTTGACCCCCTCCCTTTACAGATAAACTCAGTGTCTGCAGTGCCCAACCCCAAACCACACAGGTAATCAGAAATCCTATCAAGTGATCCCAAGCGTGCTGCCACTTCCACTCGTGAACACCATATTGATTGGATAAGAAACACTTTCTATTCTAGAAAGTAGAAAAGTGTTGCATCTCACTTTATAGATCAAAAAGTTCTACTTTCCCAGAATAAGGTCCCCAATCTCATGGTCTATAAGAACACTGCCCCCAAAGATTCTTAAACATCTTCATTTTCATAATTATAGACAGAAAATATTTCTTGGTAATTGTGGGTCATATTAAATCAATGTATAAATCCAGTTTATATGAATTTTTATGATGTCAAATGGATGAGGAATTTTTAAATTGAAAAATGATTGCATTTTTAAAGTGAAAGCTGTATCTACCCTTTTATTTATGAACCAAGACTACATGCTACTCACAAATACTTTTCATTCTTTGAAATTTTAATGAGAGATCGCAAACTGTTATTTTTGAAAATCAGACCTATTGAACTCCTTACAAGGGCACCAATGCTTCCTACCCGATATGATACAGTAAACTGTTTAGAAATAAAGTAAAAAATAAAACCTTTCACAGTCATTACTATTTCACTTGTGGAATGTTTATAGACCTATGCATAGTTATCAACTAGGAATCACTGTATTTGATTTCTGTATCCTGGTGAACACCCTTCATATGAACTCACAGCTGAAACCCAACATTGAGAGCAAAGCCCTATTTCCCTGCCAAAACTTTCATATTGAAGAAGTAATGAAAAACGGAGCATTCCCTCTCCACTCATCCTTTCAAGAAAATATCACTTACTATAATATTCATAAAGTGAAAACAAAGTCCTTTTTTGTCCATGGATTGGTAAGACTGAAATACTAAATGTAAAAACTGATCATTGGGAATCAGGAAAAAGTATATTTTAAAAGCATTTAAAAAATATTTTAGTTCTTATCTAAAGCATAACATTATGACTAACTGGGCATCATGCCTATCTCATTTCAAAGGAGGAGAACCCTGACATTCTTCCCTTTAAAGCCTTCCTTTATATTTTTATGACCAAAAGCTTTATATTGCAAGGTAGTGGTTGTTTAAGATAGCATATCTACAGAGAAAATTTAAACTTTTTGTTAGAAAACAATATGTTAAGGAAAGTGAAGTTTAAACTAGAGAGGAGAAATGTGTAAACAGGGAGTTTGAAATAGGTTGACTACAGCCATGGCAGTGAATACCCTACTTAACTGAAAAATCTTAATGGTGCTTCTTCAGAGCATGATAAGAAAAGCAGACTGAACAAGTACTGCTGACTCTGAACACTTTTTCCTCTATAAGGGCCTGTCTGACCTTAAGATAAAGCAGGGGAGACATGGAAAGTTCATGAAGAAGCATGATATAGATACCTGCCATTTATACACTCAAAGAATAAAACATTATATTTTCAGATTTCAAACAAAATATCTATGATTTTTTTCAACTGACAAGGTAAGGAAAAGTGAATAAAGTTGACTTGATACTTTCTCCAGGTAACTCATAGACTTAGGAAACAGAGACTTAAGTACACACTAGAATGGCTTATTTATTTACTTCAGAAACAAAGGAAAAGTTACTCTGCATCCGGATGTCATACACTTAGAGGTTTAGCAACATCGCAAATCCCACACTAGAACCATGAACCAAAACACGCCTCTACATTTATCCAAGTTCCAAGACAATGGGCCCAAATTTCTTTAAATCTTAACCGTAATTTAGAAGAGGGCTCCCGCTAAGATTTCTGGTGAGAGTGTTACACATTCCTTGTGAAGATCTGCCACTCACCTGTAGAGACATCATGTCAGGTCGGTACTGCTTGCGAAAGCCCAGGTCATACATGAGGAATTTCAGCATTTCAAAGGCTTGCTCTTCACTCATGTGCAGAAGCAGGACTCCAGCCACAAAGCTGATCCCCTGACAGTAACCCACTTCTTTGTCCAGCAATGAGTAGGCTTTCAAGAGGTTAAAGAGAGACAGCTGCCCTGCCCCAAGCTGTGCTGAAAAGTAAGGATGAGTAGGAAATGTCCTCCCTGCAGAAGAAAAGAAAAATATTTTTGAGATGACCTGATGTTTTGGAGACCAGAGTGAAATTGCAATCCAGTGATTTCCAGGAATAAATAAACGCTCTTTTCCAAACCACTGAATGCTGCTCGGAGCACCCCTCTCACTAACAGTCTCTGTCCCTCTAGCCAGTCCCAAGTCCTACCTGCCAGACCATCACCCCATCTCCATGTATATGATAGGGGAGCAAACATCTGATGCTAACCAGCGCTTCTTTTTAGGAAAAAAAATTCCACAAACAAATCAAAGACATATTCAGGAGAGATCCCAGGAGAATAGAATATAAAACTTATTCTGACTATAAATCAAGGCTAATTCTAAGTTCACATAAAAACTACCTGCTAACTGAAATCAGAATTCTACCGGAGGTATCATATGATTTAGAAAGAAATCTTAGTGGTCCATAGCAGACTCCTTCCTGCTTTTCTTGTATTATGACACTAGAGGGACTTTCCTAGGGTTGTTTTGTTTTACATTCAGCCTATCATTCAGGAAATACTTGTTTCAAATATTTTTGGTTTTGTTTCTTAAACTACTTCCATGAGCCACGTAGACCTCTTTTCTTTTTTCAGTATATCCAAAAAGGTCAAGGATAGTGAAGGGTCAAGCTGATTTTAAATAAATTCCCCTCCAAAATTCACCTCTGTGTACAAAATTACCATAGAGACACTTCAGCAAGCAAGTTAGTCCCGGATTTTCTAAAAAGTTGGTACTAAATGCTGAAACAAACCCATCTTCACCACCAAAGCTGTATACAGTGCTTCGGGACTTTCCTTGTGCCATGAAAATGAAGGGGATGTTAACTTCCTTGTGAAATGATTACTCATGTCAGTTAGAACTTGTAAGAAGGCCAGATTTTTAAACGTTTCCCACCAGATATGCTTAAAAGTGATTTTTCACCTAGGAACTGATAAGATTAATTCTGCAGAGCAAATAAGGGGAAGATATGAGACTATAACAAGAACACACTGAGGAAACACAGATGGCTACAAGCAAAGTCAAATAAGCAATTTTTAAAATTATCATTTTACTTTCTCACTTAAAATGCTTGCTACAGAAAACTATAAATATACCGTCCATCCGTGACATTAGCTCCATTTTTTTCCGACCAGCCTTTTCCCTGTAATGTGATCTCATCATCGCCGTCTCTTTAAGGATATCTTGACTAGCTCTAAATAGGACATCCCAATTTCTAGTCTCATTATCAATTTCCGGTCACAGAACCACCGATCTGCAGAGGCCCATAGTTCACTGTCCTTATTTAAGAGACAGGATTGAAACTCAGAAGCAAAGTAATTTGCTTAAAGCTACTGTTCAGTGATAGAATCGGGACAAAAACTGAAGTTTTCAGTTTCTCTGTAAAATTCTCCATTTCAATTCTATTGGGCTCAAAAACTATTAACTGAGTTGGCCTTTTCCCAACAAAAGCTGTTTGTCATCCAAAAGGAGCAGAGGTCCGTTTTGGCCTGTGATTTTTATATATCCTAAAATAAGATGAGCCCAAATAAAAAGTAATCCCGGGCTTCCCTGGTGGCACAGTGGTTGAGAGTCCGCCTGCCGATGCAGGGGACGCGGGTTCTTGCCCCGGTCTGGGAAGATCCCACATGCCGCGGAGCGGCTAGGCCCGTGAGCCATGGCCACTGAGCCTGTGCTCCGCAACGGGAGAGGCCACAGCAGTGAGAGGCCCGCGTACTGCATAAAAAAAAAAAAAGTAATCCCTTGTTTTCCCAAATGGGCTCAAATAACGTATCTGGCCACCTTAAATATATCAACCTTTAGGAATACAGATGAAATAATCCAAATGTCAATGTACAATATTTAATCCAATAAGTTAGATATTTTAAAAGAATAAAATATATTAATTTAGAGAAAAATTAGAGACATATACTTTTTAAAATCACACCATTTTTACTTTCCATATGTTATTTGAAATTCAGCATTTAAAAGGATGACTTTATGATGCTGCCACTGGAAATGCACATAACATTAGGACAGCTAAGTTTTCTTTCATCTTATAAGGATGTATTCATGATTTCCACAACATAACCACATATTGTATTGATTCTTAAAGGCTTACTCCAAAGCTTGTTTTCAGCAATATGTCCAGGAATACTTAGTAGACCTTTGTTAAATTTTCTGGTGCCCCTTTAAACCTATTTCAAGACCAGTGTTGACCAAGCTAATAATTATCTATCCCAAACAAAAGTCAGTTGTTCGAAAAACAGGAACTGAGAGCACCCAATAATATGACCTTTACAATGATTCAAATACAAGATTTTTCAGAGGACAAGTCTGAGGATGAAAACTTCACTTTATATTCAGGCATTTAGGGTATCTTCAACCATACATAAGGCCAACTTGCCCTCAGGAAAGGACAAAGCCAGCAACTCTGCCGACCAATAGTTTGTCTTTATCAAAACTAAAAACAAATAGAAAACCCCCAAAAACTCAACAAAAGGACCTATTATTTACTTTTGTAAATTATAATCAATATGGCAAACATACCTAAATCCACGAGAATAGCATGCTGCTGAACCGTGAGCTGCTTTAAAAGCTCTTTATAGGATGTGTCAGGAGGTTGTTGTTTATTAGGCAATCTGTGTCTTAGACGATACTGCAAAGCTAGGAACTGCCAGATTTCTCCTCGTCGACTTTTGGGAACACCTACAGCCAAAGAGATAAGAAAGCAAGGTCTTGAACACTGGAATGAAGGTGCGAAATCACAGTTGATTAACTGTGTAATGCATGAAAATAGGCAGCTCTACTGTCCTGCGTTCCACCCTATAATCACACAGTACGATGTAGTGACAGAAGCGTATTTTGAAAGTTTAATCCTGTAGCTGGTGTCTTGCAAAAGAAAACCCTCAAATAACAAGGATAATAATGGCAATATTAACAAGAACAGCTGCCACCACTGATTGAGAAGCTAATACAACATTTATTGAGGACAGTTAGTTTCTGAGCATTGTAATTACAGAAACTGCACCTAATTTATTCACAGGTGCTCAGAAAACAACCTAATGAGGCAGGTAATTACTATTATCTACACTTTACAGATGGCAAAGCTGAGGCAGAAAGAAGCTAAGTAACTTGCCCAAGTGCTCGCAGCTAGTGCAGTTTAGAACTCTAGTTTCAGAGGCCAAATTCTGAAATACTGAAATGTATTACTGCCTATTTTCACCTTTTATTTGGTTTGAAGCTGGTAATAAATGCTAATATTCATACTCTGATTTCTAAATAACTGTCATTAAAAAGTAACTTTGTAAAAGAGAATTAAATAGCATTCTTATATGGTGACAAGAAAACGAAATAATAAAAATGGTAAGTACAGTATGAAGGCAGTGCTCCAGAACATCGTTCAGCCTTTGAGAAGAAAACAGCTAGCGTAATTGCTATATTCATGTATAATGAAACACTAACTCCAGTCTGCTTGAAAACCAAAACAAGCAATTCGAGTATGCTAAAAGTATGGGTTTTTTTTATGCCAAGGGACATGAAATACAGCACTGGGAAGGACAGGATTCAATTCTGTACAGTGCAGCCAACTTTATTTCACTGTTTTCAGTCCAAAAAGACTAGATATGGAATAGGTTCCTGAGCTCCAGCTGGGTAGAGAAAGGTATAATGGCACTGATCTCTTTGGGATGCAATGTCACAGTTTGCAGAAGCTCAAAGTATTATTGTCCAAAAGGCATAACTCAGGCTCACGAACATGAATTCTAAGGCCCTCTACAGGGTATACCTCCAAACTACCTTTTTTTAGTTCCATCACCTCCCGTTCCCTGCCACACTAAGTGTATATACTAAGTATCTAGCTATACTCAGTGTAGGGCCATAAGAAGCTTATGGTGATTTTCACACTTCCAGTTTCTTGTTCCTACTGTTGCGTTTATGAAATTCCAAGCTCCTCCAGTTGATTGCCTAGTGTATCTCTATTTGTCTTTTTTTTTTTTTTTTGCGGTACGCGGGCCTCTCACTGTTGTGGCCTCTCCCGTTGCGGAGCACAGGCTCCCACACCGGGGCACGAACCCGTGTCCCCTGCATCGGCAGGCGGACTCTCAACCACTGCACCACCAGGGAAGCCCTATTTGTCTTTTAAGGATGAGCCCGAATACCATTCTTCTGCAGAAACTCTCCCTAACATCTCTAGGAGTAAGAAGTCCCTTTTCATATGCTATGTGACTCAGACTGCACCATTACCATATTGGATTACAGTTAGCACTATACTGTATGTTTGTCTAGTTTCCTCACTTAGATGGTGAGCTGCCTGAGAATAGTTAGCATACTTTCATCTCTGTATGATGAAGTCCAAGAATATACCTCTCTACTCATACATTTGTTGAATGAATGAATGAATGATCTCGTGCAAAAAGTCATTTTTAGAGGGTAACTTTCATTAGCCCATTAAATGAATCATTGATAACAGGAGAGGGCTGTCTTGTTATCCATCCAGTAACAATTCTACAAAAAAGTAATTCACTTTAATTAAATATTTATTGAGCATCTAACATATAGCAGAGAATAGAGCATGGCACTGAGGATACCTCATCACTGAGAGATGAATAAATCCATTCTCAGGAAAATTAGTCTCATTCATTCATTCAATAAATAACTTATGCAAGATGCTCTCTTAGGTGCTAGGAGTATGGGGGGTGGAGTGAGAAAACATGAAACAGATATACACATAGATACAAAGTTATAAATTATGATAAGCACAATTACAGGGAAAGAATCATGAGAAAGAATAATAAAACAAAACTAATTTACTGGGGGAGAGAGGGGCACTCTGAGGAAATGGTATTTGAACTGAGAGCTGAGAGATAATACGATTCTCCAGGCTGGGAGTGTAGGCAGCAATCACTTTGGGAAGAAGGATGTACGGAGGCCCTGAGAGGGGCAGAGAAAGAGGGGGACAAAGGAGGAGGGAGAAGAAGATGAGGTGGAAAGAAAAGGAAACGGGAAATGGGGAGAAGGTAGAGAGGATGGAAGAGGGAGGGTAGGGAGAGCTGGAGCATCCCTGCAAGAAATAGCCTGTGCCAGACTGGGACCCAAAGTAGTTAGCATCCCTGAAGCACAGGCTACAAGGCAGGGGAAGTTAAAAAGTGAGATGAGGGCCTCCCTGGGGGCGCAGTGGTTGAGAGTCCGCCTGCCGATACAGGGGACACGGGTTCGTGCTCCGGTCCGGGAGGATCCCACATGCCGCGGAGCGGCTGGGCCCGTGAGCCATGGCCGCTGAGCCTGCGCGTCCGGAGCCTGTGCTCCGCAACGGGAGAGGCCGCAACAGTGAGGGGCCCGCGTACCGGAAAAAAAAAAAAAGTGAGATGAAAGATGAAGGAGAGATCATGGAGGGCCTTGGGCGCAGTGCTGAGAAGTTTAAACTCTGTTCTATAAGAAATGGGAAGATGAACACCCCTAAAACATCTTTGAGTCATACCAAAGAACAGTATGTTCTACATCTCACACACATTCCATTAGCCACTATTTTGTCTCCCAAGTAATGCAGTCAGCGAAAATCTCTAGGATTTCCATATCTTCAAGGAAAAAAAACATGTATCAGGTTTGTAAGTGTAGCATCTTACAAAATTAATTTTAATTTAAATTTAATTGGGCAACAGTTTCACATTACCATAGTCTTTTAAAACAAGATTCATGATCAGGTTATTTTGGGTACTTTGGGATCTTTATTTATGCAGATCATAGAGATTCTCATTTTAATACAGTTAATCTGAGTCACAGAAATTGCATCTAAGCAATTCACATATTAGTTTTAATTTTAAATTTAAGATGTTTAAATATCAGTCATTTTATATGACAGAGCAGAAATGCAGTATAAGGCTAAATAAAAGCGTTTTTCTAAAATAAATAAAAGAATGGATGGTAGGAAAACTGATTGCTAATAATATATATCTGTACAAACATGTACATGAATATACACATATATTTATAAATAAACACTTCTGAGCAAATGACAAATGAGTCAAGTTTAAAAGCCTGAGATATTTTTACGGATATGATCAAAGATTTGTACTAATGCATGTGATCTTTCCTTGGCAAACAACAACACTGAGTTGAAACAGCTGGTGAAGAGGCAGGAAACTGTGTAGAAAAGGTGCCTGCTGTCTCCTCAGGGACAGAATATCTCCATTAGTACCATGTGCTTACCAATACAGTCACCAACTACAGGCAGAAACAAAGTCCTCTCCTTTTTTTATAGGCAAAGCATGAAGAGAAAATTATGCCTAGGCTGCACGAATCAAAAAAATTTCTGAAGCTTTTCAAAAAAGAAAAAAGATTGATTGAGATGATCCAAGATACCTTCTTTAAGAGAAGTATGAATATCTTCCATATCACATCTGATTTTAGTTCTGCAGTTTAACAACTTCTTATCCCAGGTTATTAAGACCTCCTTCTGACATACTCCAACTTCTTCATAATCCAATTTAATTTTTCTGGACTGGAGTTCATCTCTGCTTGCTAAGGAAGACAGAATTTACGTAAGACCTATATGCTTTTAAAACACAGTATTTGTAATGTTTCACTGCATTTGTAAAACCATACCAAATAACATTTGCTCAAAAAGAAAACTTAAAAAAAACACTGAGGATACACGAAAGGTTTCTTAAATTTTGAGCCATTTCATGTAAAAAAAAAAAACAAAAACAAGGAATAACTTCCTAAGGAGCTTTTACTCGGTATGTTACAGATGCTAAGTCTTCTAAGCATAAAAAACAAACCATGTTTGAAATATCAATTTTTTGACAAATGTAATAGATAACCACAGAAGTGACAGCCTGCATCACTTTAAACACCATTAAAATGTTAGTATTTTATATATGACATATGAGCAAACAATGCCTCATGCTAACCTTGATTTGAGAAATATCTGACCATGATAACCTGATACATTTTTATAACTATTTCCAGAGTTACCAATACTGCCCTTAACAACAGTAGGTTATACATTCCTGTGTCCATTTTTAGTAAGAGGAAAATTTAGTAAGAGGAAAATTCATTTTTCTGAAGCTAACACTACTTTCATTTTTCAAAATAATACAGAATTTTCTCTCATTTGATGGTCTAAAATCTAAGCCCAGAGTTCATTAAAAGAAATGCTTATAAAACAAACCACTATCTGTATTTGGTCTTTATCTTGAAGAATCGATTCCAAAAGAGGAGAAGGGAGAAAAAAACATGTGAGTGTATTTCTTCTCTTTCATTAGGACCACATTGAACAGCAGCCTCTCAGAGTAATCTGTATCCATTCAAGCTCCAGGGCTCAACCACCTTACCTGCTGCAACACAAATCTTTGTCATGCATCCAAAGTCCTCGACAGCACAAAAACAATAGCAGAATGAGTATTACTCTTTACTTAGTGTTTGAAGCCATTTCAAAAGAATTAAAATATCTTACAATAGACTGTTATTCCAACAGGCCAGTAAAAATTTCTACTGAAAATTCCAGATATAATCAAAAGATAAATCACACTACAAAAAATTCCTCCTAGATACCACTAGATGGCTTTCTAACAGTCTAGCTTTGCTTCTCGATATTTGCTTTATATTTCTCTATGACCATCAAGTAATTTTTTAAAAGTTAATAACAAATATCATTCTAAATACAATCCTAAATATAACTTTATTAATGATGTTTTTCCACAATGGACAAAGAATAAAATTTCCTCAGATTTCTTTTTTTCTCCAACCTTCTCTAGATTATTCATTTAAAATAATAATAATCATCTGCTATGTGCTAGTCACAGGCCCTGAGGATGAAGTGCTGAGTAAGAGCAGTTAATATTTGCCCTGCTTAACTAGGCAAGAGCAAAGAACCATGAAGAAATGCTTATCCATTAGATAAATTTTTTTTTTTTTTTGCGGTACGCGGGCCTCTCACTGTTGTGGCCCCTCCCGTTGCGGAGCACAGGCTCCGGACGTGCAGGCTCAGCGGCCATGGCTCACGGGCCCAGCCGCTCCGCGGCATGTGGGATCTTCCCGGACCGGGGCACGAACCCGTGTCCCCTGCATCGGCAGGCGGACTCTCAACCACTGCGCCACCAGGGAAGCCCCCATTAGATAAATTTTTAATGGGTTAAGCTATTTTTTTGTGTTTGTTATTTAAGTACAGAAGTAAATATAGAACCGACAGAGGTTTCTGATCATATATTCTAAATGTCACCTCCTCTCTTATTCTTTCAATTTATGTAGTCGTATATAATACACAGAATACACAGAGTCATTTGTATTATCCATTCCCTTATATTAACACATATAGTTGAGAAATACTGTGGCATACTAGGAAAAAGCCCAAGAACCGTGATAAATAAACTGGAGTTTTAATACTTGTTCTGCGAGTACACCACTGTTTGACCTTAGGTTAATTTCCTTAGCCTCCCAAGCCAGTCACTAACTCAGCTGCAGAATGAAGAAGGGAGCTAAATAATCTCTAATCTCCAGTTCAGTCTATGATTCTAAAATTATCCATTAATATTTAATATAATATTCTACTGTACATATTCCCAACTGTTAATGAAATACAATTTCATGCTTTAAATGTTTTAAGGAAATCATAACCATCTTTTTTCAACCTCTTTTTCTGTTTATGCATTAGTTCAAGATGTAATCAACTACAAAAAACATAAATTCAATTCCTTTCAAAATCTATGGAGGCTTGAGTAGGCATACCCTTTATCACATCAAACTTTTAAAAGCTATGTTAATAACAATTAATTGCATTTTTAACTTGAAAGAAAAGAAGATTTATTTCCTAAGGACGTTTAAAAATCATATGTACCTTTCATTCTGCTAAGAACATAGCAATAATATATATAAGATTATAGCTGTTGGGCTTCCCTGGTGGCGCAGTGGTTGAGAGTCCACCTGCCGATGCAGGGGACACGGGTTCGTGCCCCGGTCCAGGAAGATCCCACATGCCGCGGAGCGTCTGGGCCCGTGGGCCATGGCCGCTGAGCCTGCGCGTCCGGAGCCTGTGCTCCGCAACGGGAGAGGCCACAACAGTGAGAGGCCCGCGTACCGCAAAAAAAAAAAGAATATAGCTGTGCCCTAGCAAACTAAAAAAATATTAAAAACTTAATTGAGCAATAGGTATAGTAAAAGGAATCTTAAGGCAGACGATGAACACAGAAATGTGAATATCTGCCTGTACTAAAAAAAGGCTTTTTTTGGAAGACAGCATAATAAAAGCAAGTCAGAGAAAAATCTAGATTATACATTTTCCAATAAACTTAAAAGTCAGAGGCCCACTTAAGCTAAATCTTTCATTTCATAAATGTGAAAAACAAGGCCCTTTTATGTTAATGATTTGCCCAAGATAATGGCATTAATAAATTTTTCAGATTTTGGTACCATCTGCACATCTCCCTGTCTATGATTCTATCAGCACTGGCGTAAATAACATTATTATTTTAAAGTCTGGAAAACACATTCTAAAGCATTTGGTATGCATAAACTTAGCAATAAAGCACTACAAATAGCACAATAGCTGTTATAAATTATCCATTTATAAATTTAATGATTTCAATATGATTTTTTAAATAGAAAATTTAAAAAACAGTAACAAAACATAGAAACTTTGATTTGATAATAGGTAATTAGTTGGAATGGATACAATATAATTTATTTGAAATAGGCATATTTATCATATTATGAATACAATTAGCCTGAAATTTGAAAATCATATTCGAAAAGAAGAGAATTTGCTTTTTCATATTTAAGGTTTTTTTTAAAGTAATACATGATGATATTAAACTTTCAGTCATATTAAACACATTGACTTCGTTATATACATTCTATTACCTTCTATTATTCTATCACCCAAATATACTCAAAGGATGTCTGATGTTTTAAATCTGCTAAACAAAAATGCAAATTTCTTAAGCTGGTCAGCTTCCCATGTCATAACCACCTCACGAAATAGCACTAAACAATTTTTAATCAGTAGATATTCTGGTAAAAGTGTGTATACAGTCCGAGAATGAGTTTGAGTGTGTGTGTGGCGCGGGGGGAATAGTATTAACAAACGACACCTTTAGATTATAGTATCGTATCATACGCTATCATAGCCCTGTTTGAATGGCTAACCTTCAAGTTTCTGGTTTTCTTTTTCCATTCGAAGCAACAGGATTTGCTGGTGTATAGCTTTTCTCCACAAACTCCTCAGTTCCTCCGACTTTTTTCCTTCTTCAGCCTTTTCTGGGTCATCGTCACCAGACACGAATATAAGCAGCGGTTCCTCCTCCATGGGTGGGGCAAGAGGGGACAGTGGCAGCAGCTCACTCGTGTCCAGTCCATCTGCAGAGAAGAAAACAGTGAGAGGCATTCCTAAGTCGTAGCCCAGACTACAGAAGTTCTCTCTGGACTTGACGCTCTCTCCTCCTATATTCCACTTTTAAAGTTGTTCACAAAGCTGCTCTCCCAGTAACTGTCCGTTTCTGGAACTAATGATTTAAGTAAATTCACTAGACTGAATTCCCCTTTCAGATTTCCCTCTCCTAGTGAAACGAAAGTATATGTAATTTCACCACTTCTTCTTTCCGCATAAAATGACCTATAAGATAGGTGCTCTAAAATGACCTGGCCTTCCCCCAGAGTTCAAGACTTCTGCAATTTTTCTGGGTATGTTCTCTGTGCAAAACAAAAAGCTTACATCAGTAAGCATTAGTGACCTCCTAAGGTCTACACCTACCATCAGAATCTGTCAAGAGTAAAGCAGCTGAGCGACTCTGGTCATAGCTCAGCTCAGCACTGCTCATTCCTGCAACACTATAACCCAATTTCCGGAGCTCATTCTCTCCCTCCATTCTAGACCATCTTTTTCACGGTTGCCAATTATTTTCCTATTAATAATCATGATTTTGTGTCTTAAAACATTTCAATGGATGCATATATTCCATAGAACAAAGTCCAGACTCCCGGGAATAGCACATAGACCGCTTCAGACTTTGACCTCAAGTAACCTTTCCAACTTCTTGTCTCCATCTGCCATCTGCTCTCATGATGCTGAATTTCTCATGACTCCCTGACCCACAAAGTTCTCTGCAATGACTCTAGAGCTTTTCTCGTCCCTTTTTCTGAAAGATGCTTCTCCCAACAATGAGTTGAAATAAATACGTAACTTTTGTGTAAAGCTTTCTTTGACCACCCAAGACAGAGTTAATTTTATCTCTAGAAACGTTTTTTCCGTGTTTTTTTTTCTTTATTAATTGACCTTGGCCCTTACCCTTATTATTTACTTCTTTAATAAATAATTTTTTTAAAAAAAATCTTACTGTATGGATTGAATACTTAGCACATTTGAATTTTGGCTTTCTTGGGTTTAGAACTGCCCTTTAAATACCACTCAATTTTGATTTGTAGGGTTCTGATCATATTTTCTTCCTTCTAGTTTCTAGGAATACAGTTTTCAGCCTCCAAACACATGAAATTTTTCAGTTGTCCTCTAATTCTTTCTCCTTTCCTCCCTCCCTCCCTCCTTTCCTCCCTTCCTTCCTTCTTTTTGCAGGGTGATCAGAGAATATAGTATAAATAACATGATTATCTGGAATTCATTTAAAAATCTTTATAGCCAAGTACATAAATATTTTTTACGACTGTTCCATGTGTGCTGAAAATGAATGAACTTTCTCTATAGGTGGCAAGGTTCTATACAAATACCAGATCAAGCTTGTTTAATTGTGTTTCTCAAATACTATCTACATTTAATTTCTCTATATTTAATTTTCAGAGAGGAATATGTTAAAATCTCCCACGAGAGTTATTTATTTATTTCTCCCTCAAATTTTGCTTAGTGTTATTTTCTAGCTCTCCAAGCTATATAATTATGAGTGTTCTCACCATTGTTAAATCTTTTTGTTTATTGGTACATTTACTTTGTGCCTTTGGGCATTTTGCTTTAATTTCTTCTAGGTCTGATTTGCAAAGAGAGCTGCCAGTGCTCTCTTTTGATTGATGTTTGCCTGGTGTATCTGCATCCACTTTTGTATTGTTAAATATTTCTATGTTACTTTGTTTTATGTGTGACTCTTGTAAAAGAATGTTGCTTTTCTAATAAAAAAATCTATGACTTCTTTTCTATCACTATGCTAGTTCCCTATGCATTATGAAGCAGGCCCCAAAACACGTTTCAAAAATTCATTCATTCATCCATTCATCCATCCATTCAACATGATTTGCTGAATGTCTGATAGGTTCTAATGACATCTGACACATTAACCACTATATCGGATATAAAAAGGGAAGTTGTTTCTCTACTGTAATCATTTAAATCTCTTTATACACAAAGCATCACATTCCATTCCCTAATTTACAACGCTAGTAAGGGATAACTGTAGTAAGTATCACACAAACCCTGCTGCTGCATGGCCGAGGGAGATTTGTTCATTGGAGAGGCAACCCTAAGGAAGATGCGCTGCCGCCAGGAAATTCGGCGAGGAGTGACGGGGGTGCCTCCAACGTTCAGAGACTCATTGCTGCAGGTAGACGAGGTCCTTTTTCTCCCCTCTCCATCACTGCAGGAAGCACATAAATATATACCTTGTAAGGGGAACTGGATAACATGATCCTTCACAACAAGATGGCAGCACAAGCCATTCACAAGTTCTACCACGGGCAAGCAGAAGCCACAGGCAACACGGAGCGATGCATCGCCAGGCACACTGGTCACCCAGGCCACCGCAGCCTGGGTCAGATGCAGTCCAGGCCACAGCCCAGTCATCAGAAGCTCACCTGTTTCTACTCATTCCATAGTAGCCAACCATTTCAGGTTCTAGCCTGAGCGAAGGAAGTACTTACACAGAGGAGCAAAGGTTGCTTGACTAACGAACTCATGCTTTCCTAAAATTGGCTAAAAACTAAAATCGGCAGTTATTCTAAACAACGTCAATGTTTCATAAAAGGCTCTTAAAGAGCTTTTCTTATAGCTCTTATAGGATGGCTGACAAGATAGCTTCTAGTTGCCTGTAACTGTTAAATCTGTCTCCAGAGTGTTAGCTACTAATAGCTGGATCGTGATAGAAAGTAACCAGAACAAAGGCAGAAGAGTCAACCTTGGGATTATTGTTAGGCGATATATTAAAGAAAAAAGTGCGGCCAAATGAGATTGGATAGGTTACATTTTAAAACATTAAGCAGATTTCTTTAGAGCAGGACTTCTTAGAGACTAAAATATGCTGGCATGCACTGTGATTCTCCAAAGGGATATAATATACAGAAATTCCCTAACTTACTTAAGTTATTTGACCCCAGAATCAACTTCCTTAACTTTTTGGGGTGGTGAGGTAGGCAGCTGGGTATGTCACATCTTTCTACATTGGTGCTTTGGGGAACAAACATACAGAAATGCTGGTCTGCTCTAAGAATTTCATTTTCTAGGAAAGAGCACGCTAAATTCTGCTGGGGCTATCTGCAAGAAAAGGTCATTATTTTTTAAAAAGGTCATTATGACTCAAACTTAACTTTTGAGACCAATTACGTTAGCAGCCAAAATACCATGCAATAACTGTTGCTGTTCGTGGTGGGAATATTTTGCTCTTTTAAGTTTTAAAGTCTCTGAGCCTTCCTGAGAGAATGATGAAGACAACAATATTTACACGTGGTGATACCAGCAAGTGAAGGTGTGCAACTTCTGATGGAACCAAGAAGTGTTAGTAGTTAGGGCAGAAAGGAAACTCAGCTAAAAAAGCCACAACCCCACGTACGTACTCAGAGGAACTCACTAAGGCGAAGAAAATCAAAAGTCCGAAGAGCAATTCAGCCCTTACCTGTCATCTTTGTATTTACTTTGTGTAGCCATACTCACCGTTATCAGGTAATTCAGTTATTTCTAATCTTGATCTATCTTTCTGGAACTACTGCTTCTAGATTAGCTAAATTAAGTTTAAGAAAGAGACGTAGCTTTGAGCTGCTACACAGACAGCAAGTGACATGCTGGATCATGATACTTCAGAAAGCAGCTGATACACACATCCCAATACAGTAAAACCCACTTTGTTATGTATCCTGGATAAAGTTATAACCCTAATATGTGTCCACAGTTCACAGCTCTGCCATACTGAATGTATATATCCACCTTCACTTCCCCTTTGGAAAGCATTAATTCAAGTATTTCGCTTTGGGGAACTACAATTCAGATGTTCTATATACAATAGTTATATCCTAAGAAACAAGTTTAACCTACCCTGTATCTTTGTTTGTGTAACTATTTCACTGGCAGTTATGTGCTAAATGCCCAACTCAAGGATGTATTTCTAGCTCCTAGTGTAGCAACTGGCTATTAATAGCAAGCACTCAACAAATATCCATGGAATAAATTAATATTGTAAAACCATTAAAAACATTAACTCAGAAGCGTAAGTAAAATGGACAAAAAATATCGGCTAGGCTAACATGTCAGGAATAAAGAAAAGATCTACCTTCTTAAAACCCTTTGTTGGTAGTCACAACTTTTTACGTTTTTCTTGCAAAAAGTTCTAATAGCTCTGTTTCCCAAAAGCACAGACTGAGGTGTCGATGGCACTGGTAGGTACTGACGATGACAATACTGGTAATAAACAACGTAAGGCATCTTTTTTCCAGATAGTGAAACAGCTATATAAGGGTATCTAATTTATAATTTAAGCCTAGAAAGCTAAGTGAAATACATATGTAGAAGCAACTATTTCAATGCCTCACAGGGTAAGTGTTCAATAAATAGTAGTTTCTCTTGACTTTTTAGTACCTCTAACAACAAAAATAGAATAAACCAAACCTAAGGGTTCTGAAACTTTTATATTTTAATGCTGGAATTAAAACATCTTTTCCAATTCAGTGTTAATGACATATCAAGCATTTGGGTAGTACTAAATTGCCTGTAAAATATACAGTTTTGGGGGAAATAGGCTATAAAATTGGTGCATGGTGTACCCTTACATTAGCCCAATATTACAGATTTGAAAATTTCATAACATCTAAAACTTTAAATCCTGTAATCTAAATAAATTGCCAAATGATACATTTTCTTCGTATGTCTGGAATTTAATGGCCAGTAACAAGCCAAAAATTAGCTGTCAAAATATAAGATAATGCTATATTAAAAGGAAGTACTTACACAACAGACCATTGACCCTTTATCATGTACTAGAAAACGACATCCTGAAAAAGCAGTTTGGTGGCCAAGATAAGGCAAAAGCTGCCCTGCTTCATCTAGTAAGAGAAATATGTCTTCCAAAGTCAGGGTCCAGATAAGGGTTTCAACAGTCAGTGCATATATGCAACTTACAGCAATTTACTTTTTGATCTACATTTAATCAGCAACCTGACATTCCTAAGGCAGTAATTTTAAGAATCAAAACCAAGTGAAACACTTCTGTGCATCAAAATTCTTACATCTCACGTTGGAAACTTTACTGGGCTGAGGGGGGAAACTTTTTGTTTTGTTTGTTTTTTGCTTCTTTACTACCACATTAGTTTTCACTTCAACTTCTCCTTTAACTAATCCTAGGCAAGCAAAATGTCCACCTTTTGAGTAAAAATAAAACAAAACAACGTGTGGCATTTATTGTAGTAACAATAAAGCAAATACAAAAAGACATACTATGTGCCAGGCATTATTCAAAGCATTTTACAAGTATGAACTCATTTCAACCTCACAGCAACCCTATGGGGTAGATGGCACTACAATTCCCATTTTTAGTGAGGAAATTGAGGCAGAAAGAAGCTAAGTAATTTGCCCACAGTCTCTGGAATATAAGTAGAAGGGTCACGATTCAAACCCAGGCAGTCCAGAATACAGACACTTAGGCTCTGTACTTTACTATGTCAATGTAAATACTCTTTGCATTAGTTCAGACAAAGCTCTATTGGTTCATAAAAATAAAGCTGTCAGGACTCACAGGATCCCCCGCATTTCTAGTGAAAAAAAATCAGTCTCTAATTAGCATTAAGTCTTTAGGTCAGTACTTCTTTTTCCATTTCTTAATGGAAGAATGTCATTTATTTTCGCAGAGAAATAAGTTCAGAGTATTATTACATTACATGTTCATTTATGTAAATGTCTCACTTCGTTTTCTTTGCTTTTGAAATCATTGCATTCCAAAATGTAAACACTTTTTTATTTTTAAATAGGAAGATCAAATCAAAAACACATTAATATATATACCAACATACATTGGTAAATTAATTATCTTTACATGTTTTTAAATGAGGAAGCAAATAAGAACCATTACCTTATTTTTTCAAATAATCTTTTCCCTCCTTCTTTTGTATTTTGGAATATCAATACATGCATTATAAAACTGTTTCCCAAGAGACATATCCAGGAAAAGTATTCTGTGCCAACATTACCTCTATGAAAATTTGTTAAATTAAAAATTAATAACTAGGAAGGAAATACAACATAGAGAATGTCCATCTATTTTTGTATTGGTATATTCTATATATACTTTCTATTACCAGTCACCAATTAATCAAGAACCACAATCCACGAACAGAAATGAGAGCTTTATAAGGGAAGAAAAAAATCCTCTTCTACATGTATCACGGTGTAAGCTGGGAGGCACTTCCAAGTCCTTCTGGACACAGCATCTATCAAAAGCTACGGATATGATATGAACCTTCCCACAGAGCTTCAAGATAACTTTTTAATATATCCTTGACCAAGCAGTTATAGCCTTCAGCTATTACACTAACATTACACTTCTTATATTAACACAGAATTTTTAATGCATACTTACTAGCCTGCTTTAATAAAAATTAATTCCAATAACAATAACACTGGACATGGCACAGAATGAAGGTGTTTTAGTGACCACGCACAGGGACTCAACTTTAAGAAGGATGCAGTCATGTTTTATTTCCCACCAGGGCAACACACACACTTTTCACAAAGGTAAATAAACTCTTAGGCCAGGACCAGTTTTACAAGGCATTGTTCTGCGGGGCAGAAGCCCCCATCTCCCAACCCCCTTATTAGCACCCATCTAAAACTACCAGTATCATGAAGTCCAAATAAATGTCTACAAGCTGATTGAATCTATATCTAAATCACAATGTATTACACTCAAGATAGAAACAAAACTTGATTAATGGCATAGCAACCATTTAACAGAAATCTGAAAAGGCTTTCTCTCTGTAAATACCTCAAGAAAGGTTACATGGAACAGCACAGTGTTGAAACTTGAGTTTCTTCCACAGGACCCATAGTACAATTTAACTCATAATTGCTTTAGGTGGACTAATAGTTTACCTAAGCCCTGGCTTCAGCTGGGTAAGAATCTGTCATCCCATGGAAAATCTTTACTAATTAAATAAAACTGAGAATGAGTTATTCTAGTGGAAACTAATATATAGCATCTGAGTTGAGTCAAAAGAGATAGATTAATCAACGGGTAAAACAAAAAAAGAACAAAAACAAAGAATTTTATTTCCTAAACTCTACACTGAATGAAAAACAATTTAATTAAGTTTTTTGCATTGGAATTTAAAATATATCTGGGTAGCTCATTTGCATACTCACATCCTTATAACCTAAGGTTATGAAAATGACATCAAGCAAGATATTAAACCTCCTTGGGGCTCAGTCTAACCCTATCTAAAATAAGGAAATTATGGGCCAGATGACTCCTAAGATAATACACAGACCTAATTCTATGTTTGTAGTAGAACCTAGAAAGACACACAGTAAAGCCTAACATTTCTGTTGGGCTTTAAAATGTAGATAAGAAATTATTATTGAAATGGTCTTACACCCCACCATTAAAAAAATGTAAGCCAATTACAAGTCTCAAACAAGTCACTTTTTATCTTATCAATGTGGCCCAAATAATTTTTTTCCTTTGAATATCTCATTCTAGTCCAATCTTCGATACTGGATTTTACTCCCACTAGAAAAAAATCTAAATGTCAGTGGCCCCAAACAGGAAGATGCGGATATCTGTTTTCCATTGGGCTTGTGATATGAGCAAAGCATAGAAACTAGAACAAAGTAAAGAATAATCATTTTCAGTTAAGTTGTTCGTAGTGATTCTGGACATCTACCACAAAAAGCATATGGGTCAAGAGGAAGAAATGTCATCACAGATGTGGTCAGACTTCCATAACGAGGAAGTAGGTGTTTTCCTGTGTCCAGCCCAGTGGGAGGTCTGGAAGGTCTCGTCAGTGTCTCAAAGTAACCAGTGTGTCACGAATTAAGATGAACAGAAGTAAACTAATAATTCTCTTCAGTGAAAACCAGATTCGATTTTATGAGTATGTTTCTTTTAGGGTTCTGCTTTCTGCATCTTCTTGGGATTTGAAATAAACTCCTCTAATATACATATGTACCTCCAAACCAGCAAATTAACTTCCATTAGTTCAAAATTTTAATTAGTTTTTGATTGAAGGCCACAGCACAGTCCTAAAGAACTCAACATGGAATAGACTAGAAACAGGATTTCTATTTGCAATCAACCTTTTATATGATCATTCATGATCTTTGATTACACCAGGCGCCACATTTCCCCTACTATAGACCCTTCACAGCATTGGAAGGATGGCATGCATTCAGGAGACAGCCAAAACTGATTTTTAAATCAATGGTGATAATCAGTTGGAAGAATTAATAAATTTTTAAACAAAAATATTTAGGCCTCTAATCACCTTGATTCTAAAGCAGTGTCCCGTCTAGTACAACAGGAAAACAAGGAACAGCATTAGCATAGAGAAAGAGAGATGTCCCAAACCAGGATTTAGAATAAAAAGGCATTCCCGTAAGACATGAATAAAGCACAGATAATTTCAATAATGTACCATAATGAGTGATTACACTATTTTTCTCAGTCAATATGAGAGAACTATAGAACCAAAACTACCACGAAGTACTTACCAGCAAAAATCTATTTTCTCATTGAAAAGTTTTATAAGCAGAAGTAATGACTACCATTTGACCAATGAATTTCAATATAAATATTTTTAAAATATAGGCTTAAAAGCTAAGAAGCAATAATAAGGAGGAACAAAGATGCTTGTTTATAAAATGATATATTATATTTGATAAATGGATGTTATATAAATATACCATCTCATCATACACAATTATATTTTAGCTACTACACAATAAAGTAACATTAAACTTTTAAGAATTAATTTGAAGGTAAAACAAAACATATGTGTACTCCCTTTCCTTTAGCATCTCAGTGCTGTGCAAATGAACCTACTAATCAATAAACCATGATATTAAAAAGATCTTGGCTTCTTTTTCTCAGCCTGCTTAAAAACAATAATCTACATGTTTTTAATAATTCCGAGTCGTGGTCCTGGAGAAGAATGCCTAATCTGAATTTAAAATTTCAAATTAACATGCTCTTTAAATAGTAGTTGTTAGCCTATGTGCTAACCTACCATATATCTTACTTGACTGTGAATATTTAGAGATCCGCTCTATGCATCTAATAAGATGTGAGTTATCCAAGTGAAAAGAAAATACCTGGTGTGGGAAGACACACAGTTAGCGTCTCCCCACAACTAGGGCACCTGCCGGCCACTGGTAGGGGACTCTGATGCCCAAGGAGACAGGAGGAACCCCAAAGTGAACTGGTAGGATGAAGGGGAACTGAGGGGGGAGGAGAAGTGGAGGCCAGACAGGATCGACACCCCTGAAGCTGGGGAGATCAGAAGAGGCAGGTGGGAGAGACTCTCAGGGAAGAGCAGGAAAAGAGCGGAGGGCAATCGCCTCACCCACTCGGACCAGGGAGCCTGTTAAGCTGCCAAGCTGGTACCCCCCACCCAAAGCCCCATCCAGGCCGCGTGGGTCCTGGGGGCATAGGAGGGAGGCCAGGGAGATCAGGAGAGGAGGCGGGAGGGGCCCTCCAGGAGGAACGGGAGAGGAGTGGAGAGGTTGATTGCCCCACCCACTCGGGCCAGGGGAGCCTGCTGAGCTCCCAGGCTGGTCCTCTGCCCTCCAAGGCTCCCCAGCCCGGCCGAATTGGTCCTGGGGGCTTAGAAGGGAGGCCAAGGAGATCAGGAGAGGCAGGTGGGAGGATCCCACCGGGAGAAGTGGGAGAGGAGAGGAGGGCGTTTGCCCCGCCTACTCAAGCCCAGGAAGCCTGCTGGGCTCCCAGGTGAGGTCCCCTGCCCTCTGAGACCAGGGCTGGGGGGCACTCCTGGGCCCCTTCTGTTCCTTGAGCCTAAGCCCCACCCCCAAAGCTGCCAGGGCCTTTTCCAGCCCTGTGGGTCCTGAGCATTGGCCCCGCCCACCACTCAAACCTCTCCCTTGCTTAGGCCCCGCCCTTCACAGCCAAGGCCTTCTCCCCGCTCCCCCACTCTTTTTTTCTTTTCCCTCCTCCTCTTTTTTGCTATTGTGGTACTGATGTACCTTCTGGTTGTTGATTCATCTATATTTTTATTTTTATATTCTTCCTAATGTATCTATCAGTTTCCCAGTCTAATTTTATTTTTTACTTTGTTATTGTTCTTTTTTTTTTTTTTGCCACCCCAGGCATCTTGCAGGATCTTGGTTCACGAGCCCAGGGTCGGGTGGAAGCTCCTGCAGTGGGAGCTCTGAGTCCAAACCACTGGACTAACAGAGAACCTAAGACCCCAGGGAATATTCATCAGAGTGAGCTCTCATGGAGTTCCTCATTTCAGCACCAAGACCCAGCTCTACCCAACAGCCTAAAAACTCCAGTGCTGGAAGCCTCAGGTCAAACAACCAGTAAGACAGGAACACAATCCCACTCATAAAAAAAAAAAAAAATTAGATGACAGAAAAATACCTCACAGATAAAGGAGCAAGGTAAAAACCTACAAGACCAAATAAATGAAGAGGAAATAGGCAATCTACCTGAAAAAGAATTCAGAGTAATGATAGTAAAAATGATCCAGAATCTCGGAAATAGAATGGAGTCATGGATTGAGAAAATACAAGAAATGTTTAACAAAGATCTAGAACTACAGAAGAAACAAACAGAGATGAACAACACAATAACTGCAATGAAAAATACACTAGAAGGAATCACTAACAGAATAACTGAGGCAGAAGAACGAATAAGTGAGCTGGAAGACAAAACGGTGGAAATAACTGCCACACAGCAGAATAAAAAAAAAATATGAAAAAAAATTGAAGACAATCTCAGAGACCTCTGGGACAACACTAAACGCACCAACAATCGAATTATAGGGGTCCCAGAAGAATAAGAGAAAAAGAAAGTGTCTGAGAAAATATATGAAGAGAGTATAGATGAAAACACCCCTAACATGGGAAAGGAAATAGTCACCCAAGTCCAGGAAGCACAGAGAGTCCCTTACAGGATAAACACTAGGAAGAACACACCAAGACACATATTAATCAAAGTAAGAAAAATAAATTCAAAGAAAAAAATATTAAAAGCAGCAAGGGAAAAACAAAAAATAATATACAAAGGAATCCCCATAAGGTTATCAGCTGATTTTTCAGCAGAAACTCTGCAGGTCAGAAGGGAGTGGCAGGATATACTTAAAGTGATGAAAGAGAAAAACCTACAACCAAATTACTCTACCCAGCAAGGATCTCATTTAGATTCGATGGAGAAGTCAAAAGCTTTCCAGACAAGCAAAAGCTAAAAGAATTCAGCACCACCAAACCAGCTCTATAACAAATGCTAAAGGAACTTCTCTAGGTGGGAAGCACAAGAGAAGGAAAAGACCCACAAAAAACAAACCCAAAACAGTTAAGCAAATGGTAATAGGAACATACATATTGATAATAACCTTGAATGTAAATGGATTAGATGCCCCAAACAAAAGACACAGACTGGCTGAATGGATACAAAAACAAGACCCATACCTATGGTGTCTACAAGACACCCACTTCAGACCTAGGGACACATACAGACTGAAAGTGAAGGGATGGAAAAAGATATTCCATGCAAATGGAAATCAAAAGAGAGCTGGAGTACCAATACTTGTATCAGATAAAAGAGACTTTAAAATAAAGACAGCTACAAGAGATATGGAGGGGCACTATATAAAGATCAAGGGAATCAATCCAAGAAGCAGATATAAGAATTATAAATGTTTATGCACCCAACACAGGAGCACCTCAATACATAAGGCAAATGCTAACAACCATGAAAGGAGAAATCGACAGTAACATAATAATAGTAGGGGACTTTAACACCCCACTTACACTGATGGACAGATCACCCAAACAGAAAGTAAATAAAGAAACACAAGCTTTACATGACACAACAGACCAGATAGATATAACTGATATGTATAGAACATTCCACCCAAATGTGACAGAATACACTTTCTTCTCAAGTGCACATGGAACATTCTCCAGGATAGATCACATCTTGGGTCACATATCAAGCCACGGAAAATTTAAGAAAATTGAAATCGTATCAAGCATCTTTTCTAACCACAATGCTATGAGATTGGAGATCAATTACAGGAAAAAAAAACTGTAAAAAATACAAATACATGGAGGCTAAACAGTGTGCTACTAAATAACCAAGAGATCACTGAAGAAATCAAAGAAGAAATTTTAAAATACATAGAAACAAATGACAATGAAAACACGATGACCCAAAACCTATGGGGCACAGCAAAAGCAGTTCTAAGAGGGAAGTTTATAGCAATACAATCTCACCTCAAGAAACAAGAAAAATCACAAATAAACAATCCAACCCTACACTGAAAACAACTGGAGTAAGAAGAACGAAGAAAACCCAAAGTCAGTAGAAGGAAAGAAACCATAAAGATCAAAGTAGAAAAAAATGAAACAGAAATGAAGAAAACAGTAGCAAAGATCAATAAAATGAAAAGCTGGTTCTTTGAGAAAATAAACAAAATTGATAAACCCTCAGCCATACTTATCAAGAAAAAAAGGGAGAGGGCACAAATCAATAAAATTAGAAATGAAAAAGGAGAAATCATAATTGACTGTAGAAATACAAAGGATTATAAGAGACTACTACAAACAACTCTATGCCAATAAAATGGACAACAACAAAGAAATGGACAAATTCTTGGAAAGGTACAATTTTCCAAGACTGAACAAGGAAGAATTAGAAAATACAAACAGACCTATCACAAGTAATGAAATTGAAGCTGTAAATAAAAATCTTCCAACAAACAGAAGTCCATGACCAGATGGCTTCACAGGCAAATTCAATCAAACATTGAGAGACCAGCTAACACTGATCCTTCTCAAACTCTTCCAAAAAATTGCAGAGGGAGAAACACTCCCAAATTCATTCTGCGAAGCCACTATCACACTGATACTAAAACCAGAAAAAGTTATCACAAAAAAAGAAAATTATACAACAATATCACTGATGAACTAGATGCAAAAATCCTGAACAAGATACTAGCAAACAGAATCCAACAGCACATTAAAAGGATCATACACCATGATCTACTGGGATCTACCCCAGAGATGCATGGATTCTTCAATATATGCAAATCAATCAATATGATACACCACATTAACAAATTAAGGAATAAAAACTATATGATCATCCCAATAGATTCAGAAAAAGCTGTTGACAAAATTCAATACCCATTTATGATAAAAACTCTCCAGAAAATGAGCATAGAGGGAACGTCCCTCAACATAATAAAGGCCATATAGGACAAACCCACAGCAAGCATCCTACTCAATGGTGAAAACCTGAAAGCATTTCCTCTAAGATCAGGAAAAAGACAAGGATGTCCACTCTCTCCACTCTTATTCAACATAGTTTTGGAAGTCCTAGCCACAGCAATCAGAGAAGAAAAAGAAATAAAAAGAATACACGGCTTCCCTGGTGGCACAGTGGTTAAGAATCCGCCTGCCAATACAGGGGTCACGAGTTCGAGCCCTGATCCGGGAAGATCCCACAGGCTGTGGAGCAACTAAGCCCGTGTGCCACAATTACTGAGCCTGTGCTATAGAGCCCACAATCCACAACTACTGAGCCCGTGTGCTGCAACTACTGAAGCCTGTGCGCCTAGAGCCTGTGCTCCACAAGAGAAGCCACCGAAATGAGAAGCCTGCATGCCATAACTAGAGTAAGACTGTGCACAGCAACAAAGACCCAACGCAGCCAAAAATAAAAATAAATTTTGAAAAAAGAATACAGGGGCTTCCCTGGTGGCACAGTGGTTGGGCGTCCGCCTGCTGATGCAGGGGGCGCGGGTTCATGCCCTGGTCTGGGAGGATCCCACGTGCCACGGAGGGGCTGGGCCCGTGGGCTGTGGCCGCTGGGCCTGCGCGTCCGGAGCCTGTGCTCTGCGGCGGGAGAGGCCACAGCAGTGAGAGGCCCGCGTACCGCAAAAAAAAAAAAAAAAAAAGAATACAAATTGGAAAAGAAGAAGTAAAACTGTCACTGTTTGCCGATAACATGATATTGTACATAATAAATCCTAAAGATGCCACCAGAAAACTACTAGAACTAATCAATGAATTTGGTAAGGTTGCAGGATACAAAATTAATACACAGAAATCTGTGGCATTCCTATACACCAACAATGAAAAATCAGAACGAGAAATTAAGGAAACACTCCCACTTAACACTGAAACAAAAAGAATAAAATACCTAGGAATAAACCTGCCTAAGGAGGTGAAAGACTTGTACTCAGAAAACTATAAAACACTGACGAAAGAAATCAAAGATGACATAAACAGATGGAGAAATATACCATGTTCTTGGATTGGAAGAATCAATATTGTGAAAATGACTGTACTACCCAAAGCAATCTATAGATTCATTGCAATCCCTATCAAACTACCAATGGCATTCTTCACAGAATTAGAACAAAAAATTTTACAATTTGTATGGAAACACAAAGGACCCCAAATAGCCAAAGCCACCTTGAGAAAGAAAAACGGAGCTGGAGGAATCAGGCTCCCTGACTTCAAACTATACCATAAAGTTACAGTAATCAAGACAATATGGTGTTGGCACAAAAACAGAAATACAGATCAATGGTACAGGATAGAAGGCCCAGAGATAAACCCATGAATACATGGGCACCTAATTTACGACAAAGGAGGCAAGAACATACAATGGAGAAAAGACAGCCTCTTCAATAAGTGGTGCTGGGAAAACTGGACAGCTACATGTAGAAGAATGAAATTAGAACACTACCTAACACCATACATAAAAATAAA
Organism: Globicephala melas; assembly: GCF_963455315.2. Classification (NCBI taxonomy): domain Eukaryota; kingdom Metazoa; phylum Chordata; class Mammalia; order Artiodactyla; family Delphinidae; genus Globicephala; species Globicephala melas. Next base: position 49,038,022 of record NC_083331.1, read on the forward strand.
CTCCAAATGGATTAAAGACTTAAATGTAAGACCAGACACTATAAAACTCTTAGAGGAAAACAGAGGAAAAACACTCTTTGACATAAGCCACAGCAAGATCTTTTTTGACCCACCCCCTAAAGTAACGGAAATAAAAACAAAAATAAACAAATGGGACCCAATGAAACTTAAAAGCTTTTGCACAGCAAAGGAAACCATAAACAAGACAAAAAGACAACCCTCAGAATGGGAGAAAGAAAATATTTGCAAATGAAACAACAGACAAAGGATTAATCTCCAAAATATACAAACAGCGTATGGAGCGCAATCTCTAAAAAACAAACAATCCAGTTAAAAAATGGGTGGAAGACCTAAGCAGACATTTCACCAAGGAAGACATACAGATGGCCAAGAGGCACATGAAAACATGCTCAACATCACTAATTATTAGAGAAATACAAAATACAAATCAAAACTACAATGAGGTATCACCTCATACTGGTCAGAATGGCCATTATCAAAAAATCTAGAAACAATAAATGCTGGAAAGGGTGTGGAGAAAAGGGAACACTCCTGCACTGTTGGTGGGAATGCAAATCGATACAGCCACTATGGAAAACAGTATGGAGGTTCCTTAAAAAACTACAAATAGAACTACCATATGACCCAGCAATCCCAGTACTGGGCATATACCCTGAGAAAACCATAATTCAAAAAGACACATGTACCACAATGCTCACTGCAGCTCTATTTACAATAGCCAGGACATGGAAGCAAACTAAGTGTCCATCGACAGTTGAATGGATAAAGATGTGGCACGTATATACAATGGAATATTACTCAGCCATAAAAAGAAACGAAATTGAGTTATTTGTAGTGAGGTGGATGGACCTAGAGTCTGTCATACAGAGTGAAGTAAGTCAGAAAGAGAAAAACAAATACCGTATGCTAACGCATATATATGGAATTTAAAAAAAAATGGTACTGATGAATCTAGTGGCAGGGCAGGAATAAAGAGGTAGACATAGAGAATGGACTTGAGGACATGGGGTGGGAGGGCAAAGCTGGGGCAAAGCGATAGTAGCATCCACATGTACACACTACCAAATGTAAAATAGTTGGCTGGTGGGAAGCAGCAGCATAGCACAGGGAGATCGGCTGGGTGCTTTGTGATGACCTAGAGGGGTGGGATAGGGAGGGTGGGAGGGAGGCTCAAGAGGGAGGGGATATGGGCACATGTGTATGCATATTGCTGATTCGCTTTGTTGTGCAACAGAAACTAACACAGTATTGTGAATCAATTATACTGCAATGAAGATCTATTAAAAAAAAAGAAAATTACATACCTTACTTGACTATGAATATTTAGAGATCCACTCTATGCATCTAATAAGATATGAGTTACCCAAGTAAAATTAAATTATATTTCATAGTTTTATGGACCTCCTTTCTATTCTGAATAGTTCTAGGTATCATGGTAATTGTGTGCATATGATGTTTTCTCTGAAACCAGTAATAATGAGAGATGTAGTGTTCAGAAATTGCTGACATAAAACCACACTCTTGAATATCCTCATCTTAGGAAATTCACACTAAAGTATTCAGAGTAAAAGGACATGATATCTGCAACCTACTCACAAATGGCTTAGAATAAAAAAATATATGCATATATATATATATGTATGTATGTATGTATACATGTAAACAGACTGATAAAGCAAATGTTAAAAGTTGATGAATCTGGAGAAAGAGTCAGCAGTTCTCCATAATATTTTTGCAACTCTCCTGTAAATTTGGAATCGTTTCACAATACCAATTTTTTAAAAACTCTCTCCAAGATTCTAACTAGTAAATTTATGTCTAAGTGACTTACTAATTGAAATAAACCTATTAAGAGTGAATTTTGTCCAATAATTTTACTGCTGTGTAGATAGTCATCAATAATGCATGGGTATGTACCACTATAGGCATGTATAATAATATCCAGGAAGGGTACACTTTAAAACCCAAAAGACTAGAAATAACCCACATGTCCACTGGCAAATGAATGCACTGTGATATAGTAAATGCAATACTATCCAGCAATAAAAATGAATGAACTGAAGTGCACATAAAAATAGGAATGAATCTCATAAATTAATTTAGGTGAAGGAAGCCAGATATAAAAGAATTTATGCTGTATCATTCCATTTATAGAAAGTTCAAAACCAGGCAACACTAAACTATGGTATTTGAGGTCAGGATGTGGGGTAGAGATTCGGTGGGAACATGTGAGGAGCTGAAGGTGTGCTGGTAGCATTCCATGTATTGACTGGGTTGGGGTGATGTGGGATGTTCACTCTGTGATAATCCATGGAGCTGGATGCTTACGATTAGCGTACTTTTTTTTTTTTTTTCCGGTATAGTTTTTAGTGATTAGTGTACTTTTTAATGAAAAATGTTAAGTGTCTTTTTGGTTTATTGATTCTATGCTGTCAAATTACAAAGCAGCATACAAAAAGTAAACAAAAACATGCCAGAAATTGATCTCTGATTTTTAGAACTTCTCAGAGACAAGAGAACACTACAAAGTACAGAAAATACGATGATTTTTAATGATCCTATAAACTTAAAAGTTCTCCACATGTTTAAATATAGCATTTCAAATAAGATCACTGCAAAGTTAATTTTTTTTCAATACAAAACTAAATATTTGGACTTCCCTGGTGGCGCAGCGGTTGAGAGTCCACCTGCCGATGCAGGGGACGCGGGTTCGTGCCCTGGTCCGGGAAGATCCCACATACCGCGGAGCGGCTGGACCTGTGGGCCATGGCCGCTGAACCTGCGTGTCCGGAGCCTGTGCTCCGCAATGGGAGAGACCACAGCAGTGAGAGGTCTGCGTACCACAAAAAAAAAAAACAAAAGACCAACAACTAAATATTTGTCCTCTGACCTCAATATCCTCCTATTAGAATGAGGCACAGAAGGCTTAAGGGGTGCTAGGCACAAGAATGATACATACATCTAGGCAGAAACTACCGAAGATGAACATATAACCATACATTAAAAACTATAAATAATCTTTTTTTTAAAAGTCACTGCTTTTGTACTCTATAACCTATTCACAGCTAGTCTTTGACCTTCTTATGGCTGTTCCTAATTGTCACCTCAGGCATGGTTCTATTTCTGGAAGGAAACAGGGATTCTCCAGATGTTCACTTTAACATAACAACAGGAAATTGCAGATGGGTGTCATTGAAAGCACCGTATTCTTAATAAGTAGTACTATGGAGATGAGGCAAACTGACATTTTTATATGTGTACATCCTCAGTTCTCTAAATTCATTGCATATTCCATATACATTATGCTATTTTTATGGCTATCTTCTTTTAAATCTTCTCCCATAAGGTTGTCGCTGAAAAACTCTTTAAAATTGTCTTCATCAACTTTCTTCGCTAGCAATTCAGTGTTTCAACATAATTTTGTACTAATTCAGAGGAAGGTTCAGATTCAAAATTTTATTAATCCAATATTAATCATCTTTCTTGGGATGAAAAAAATGGACACACATGGACAAAAGATATTCAGGGATAATTCAAGGGTTATTCTAATTTAACTAGTTACCTGTGGGTTACCTAATTATATGCTAACTTTTTGGATTCCCTAAGTCTAAAAGAAAGGAGGTCAAAAGAATACCCAAGAAGATTTTAGTGGCACACAGGCTAGTTGATAGCATGTATTCCTCTCCCTGACTGCAAAAATTGCCAATTATCGAACAATAGAAACAACCCAAATATCCATCAGCAAGAGAGTGGATAAATTCTGGTGTATTAAATGGAATACTATACAGCAATAAAAATGAATGGCTCAAGCTACACATAAAAATAGGAATGAGGGCTTCCCTGGTGGCGCAGTGGTTGAGAGTCCGCCTGCCGATGCAGGGGACACGGGTTCGTGCCCCGGTCCGGGAAGATCCCACATGCCGCGGAGCAGCTGGGCCCGTGAGCCACTGCCGCTGAGCCTGCGCGTCCGGAGCCTGTTGCTCCACAAGGGGAGAGGCCACAACAGGGAGAGGCCCATGTACCGCAAAAAAAAAAAAAAAAAAAAAAAGGAATGAATCTCAGAAGCTTCTAAGCCAACAACAACCCCTTGAGAAGAATTCCCAAGTTAATCCACCCCATTCCAAAGGCTAGAATATCCCACTGAGAATTTGCATGATCAGTAAGATTTCATAATTTCAAAAAATTTTAAAGGCAATTCTTAAAAAATCACTATATTTAATTTTGTGTAGCTATAAGAGCAAGGAATAAGATTGAATAGGCTACACGTTTTCGATTCTGGGGACAAAAAACAAAGCAAAATCAAATATCTACAAGATTCAAGAGCTCCCTCATGTTGTCTGAAAGAGTTGCTATCGACATGATCCTCTACCCATTATGTGTCTTACACTGCGATTCAGAAAAGAAGGTCTATGTCATTGAAAAAATAGAGAAACGTCTAGGAAATATTCTATATACTTAAAAATAAAGATATATCATATCCATTACTTTAGCATAGTTGTTTAAATCAGTGGCTTTTGGGTTCCATAAGATATGTCCAGAGAAGCTAAGAACAAAAGGCCTGATCAGGGGAGGTTTGCTTAGTATGTGTTAGCACCAGGTCTTGCCCCAAACAAAACAAGGCTTAGACTCTGGGGCCAAAGGCAAAGAAACACACAAACAGTACAAAAAAAATAATCCCTAAAGTAAGATAATCATGTCATCAAAAAGCTCTGAAACACTGGTTTTAAAAGTTTTCTTCAAATTAATTGGAAATGAAACCAATATATTAGAAACAGGTTAGAACAAGCACAACATACGGATGCATTCATGTCACTCTAAAGTTAATTAGCCACTTCTTAGTAACATATCAGTATATCACTGCAGAAAATGTTGCTTTGCAAACAAAGGACACTGATCTCACCTGATTTCATTTTCATACTGTGGGGACAGTCTACCTGAATTCTGGTAAAAGTTTTTCAGGAAAGAGGGGGCAGTGACGGAAGGGGCAGAGAAGGAAGTGTGAAGACTTGGAAGACTGGAGGAAGAATTACTCTCCTTGTGCATGCGCCGAACTGATGAAAAGATGCTGGGTACAGAAAATACAGCAAATTTGTCTTAATTTACATTTTGGCACAATCTTCATTCACTATGAAATAGCATATACACAGGTTCTCGCTATTAATGTAATCAGGGCTGAATTTATATGGAAGAAAACTTATATGCATGCAGTTCTCTATTAGATGACTGTGACCTAGTTCATTGTCCACAAACTGAATTCCTCATCTATGCAGCGTGTCTAAGCATATGTGTTTGTCTCTAAAAAGCTCTTAACAATTTTCGGACAAAAAGTGTTTGTTTTGACACGCAAAAGATACTTCAAGGGGGAAAAGTAGGAAAGCACAAATAATTACAGGAAACAAGTTCCAGAAGGAAAAACTGATTATCAGTAGTTCAAAGACTTAATTATTTTAAAGATATAAACCCTTCTAAAAATTTAAGAACAACATGTTTGGTTGTTGTAAGTCATCGTAATCATAATACCTTTGGCTTAACAAACGTTAATGTCCATGTTCTTTTCTTGCAGCCTGTGGAATTGTGCAGCCATGGTTTTATCTGAATCCCTAAATCTACAAAGTTTTTTTCCCAGAAGATTCTTTTCATAGCAAGTTTTTACCATGATATAAATAGCATCTTTTCATATGGACAGAAATTCTTTGAGCATATACTTTATGCAATGTGGAAAACATAAGGAAAAACAGACATCATTAATAGTTTAAAATAATTAATGTTTTAAATTCTTGAAAATAATTTTTCCTGGAAAAAGAGACTTAATGTCTTGGGTAAATATAAATGATCATTAAAAATTTTCATATATACATGAATACTTAATCCTTTTTCATAAAAGAAAATCTGAGGATAATTAGTTCTATTAATTTACTTTATTTTTATATATCCTAAATGTTTTATTTTTTAATATCAAATTATTCAAAAAACAACAATCAGCATTCAATTGCATCCTTAAAAGAAATGCTGGTAAATTTGATAACAACTAATATAAAAATTAATCTTCTTTTTACTTAGAGTTCTGTTTTTTTTTTTTTTTTTCTCTCTGACTGGAACCCCTATCAGACCATTTCCTGAACCAAACTCATAGGTAACGAAGAAAAACAAAATTAGTTCTAGGATATAAATTCTGATTTGTACTACACGGTAAGAAGTATAATCATTTTACAATTCCAAATTTACCCCCTTTATTATCTCTTACCAAATGCCAAATGATTTTGTTAAATATTTTTTAAATACCATGCAAGATAGTTTCTAATGGATACCTCCTGTCAATTATGGTATATGTATTCTTCTTTGTAAACATCACTTTATTCTAGATAAAATTTTTAACAATTTTCACATTTGGCTTTAATTTATTATGAAATAAAACACAGCCAATTTTTACCTCATGTATAAAGGTAATGTAGGTGATTTTTTTAACCCCTGTGCTTACAGGAAGTTCTGCTATGTTATCTGCAAATTTGCTGACTGTTTCATGAAAGCCATCGTCAAAGAGACACTGAGGAACATGCGTTGTCAGAGGTTTTTCAGACAAAACAACTGCCTGATATCTTGTTTTCTCCATTTTTCTGGGGAAAAAAAAATATATTTCCATCCAAAATGCTTTAACTCTTCTCTTTCGGGGTGCCTTAAAGCTTGCCTGTTTCCCTTAGTAACGAAGGTTTTTATAATTCCATTTATTTTTCTGAAAACTAAATGTTGGCTACAGCATGAAGTCACAATAACTCTTGACTCCACGGTGGTCAGAAGAGAGTGACAGGAGAATTTTGTTCCAGCTTCTGGAGAGAGGTTTGGACTCACCTGCACTGTTCGCTGGAGCTATGCCTCAGAAGAGGGGAGCGAAGCCCGTGAGCCTTCCCATCCTGTAAATTCAGCTTTCTCTTCGTGCTGGAAGGTGGGTGGCTGAACGTGTGGGCCCGTCTTCGAAACTGCGGGGAGTCAGAATCCTCTTCAGGGAACGTCTGCCAAGCTGAGGACAGTGGGGAAGCTGGTGGGGTCCCTGGCGGGGAGTCTCCTGGGGAGCAGTCCTGAAACGCAAGAAGTCAGGCCTTTCTTTCCTACACCGATCATGGCAGACCTGCTCAGAAGCAGAGCTCAACCGTGACAGGGTGCCTCTTCTTCCTCCTGAGTCATGACAAACTGTTGTAGCTTTTTTTTGTTTTTTGTTTTTTTTTACTCAAACCACGCTGAAGGCTGATCACTATCGCCACAACCCATTTCTTCTGATAAGCAGCTGTAAGACAGCATCCGTAAAGGTAGGCCAGAAAGTGAAAGGGATGATAAGAAGAGGTATTCTTTCCCCTAACCCTTTGTGGTAAAATGCTCTACAGCTACTGTACTGTTCTCACTGTTGCCAGAAAGATGAAAAGAAATCCTGACTGAAAGAGGGTGGAGTCTGTATTTACGTATCTACTGATTTCCGTGACATATCGGTTGCATGTTTCCTGTACTGTCAAAACAATATCACAACGCTTAAGTGTCCAAGTCTCACGGCAAAGATTTCAGGGAAATAAAATAAAGCCTGTTAAGTATCTTCCCTCACCATGGATGCTTCTATCTAACTACGTGTTCCCTGAGGTAAAAATGTTTTAAAAGACACGAAAAACAGGAAATGAATGAAAAGTGAGCTATGCCAGAATGCCTCTCATATTGCATGGGTAGACATCATAAATCTTTCAATTTAGACAAGTATGCTGTTTATACTTTCCAGAACAGGCTCCACTGTTGAAATGTTTAGCTTGATAAACTTTGGTTAGGGCTAATCGACTCATAACTGGACTAAGTCCTCAATTCTACCAACAGAAAGTTTAGTGAACATATTTTAATATTTTCCATTAAAAAAAATAGGTTGCATTTGCCTCAGGTTACATGTTACAGGAAACAGGAAACCAAACCTACTGAGAATTGTCTATGAGATAAAGAAGAGCCTAATGTTGCAGTTAAAAGGGTTAAATATGGGGGAGGGGGAAGTAATAAGAGGAGAGAAAAAAAGATAAAAAGATCACTGTATAAGTGCAATAATCATACGGCTCCTTTTTCTATGGCCCTGGATCAACAGTTGCTCAAATATTGTCCCCAAAGTATACTATCTCCAAACAGTAAAAAGCCTGACAGAGCAGAGTCAGACAGCAAGGGATGTGTTCTGTCCCAGCAAGAGAAATCCTCAGTTGAATAAAGAGCAACATGCTAATAGCCAGAATCTTCTTTAAAATAATAAAGGCTCAAGGGCTCCCCTGGTGGCGCAGTGGTTGAGAGTCCGCCTGCCGATGCAGGGGACACGGGTTCGTGCCCCGGTCCGGGAAGATCCCACATGCCGCGGAGCGGCTGGGCCCGTGAGCCATGGCCGCTGAGCCCGCATGTCCAGAGCCTGTGCTCTGCAACGGGAGAGGCCACAACAGGGAGAGGCCCGCATACCGCAAAAAAAAAAAAATAATAATAATAAAGGCTCAAATAGTTACTTTTTAGAAGTCATAAAGAGTTCATAACAAAATAACTAAGCACGCATATTATCATATTAGTGTTGGTTTTTACCAAGTTGCAATAGTAGGCAAAAAGGAAGCTCTGCTTAGATACCTTCTCTGAAGCAACACTGTTGGATCGTTCAAAGCTGTCCACACTTCCAAGCCGACCTCTCATTCTGTTAGCTCCCTGAGTGAAGAGAATAAAATTCAATCGTTCATAGGGTTTGGATTTTTACTTGAAAACTATAAAAGGCAGTTGCCTCTTCATGTCAGCATTACATTGATCCTTTTGGGGTTCAATCAAATTTGTTGGCAGTATTAACAGCCATTCCAGCATGGCAAAGAGAACTGTCTGCAATCTACTTCCATTACTTCTAAATCACCCATTAGATAACCAGATATTCAGACCAAGCTTACTGAAGTGACTTTGGTTACAAAGTCAAATATTATTCACCCATAACATCAGTGAGAGTCCCATGAACTTGGTGTCACATACAGATAAACACCCATGTGGAAAGTACAGCACAAAAAACCACAACAGTTATAAAAGAAAATGGTTTAATACATACAACCTCCCTACAACCTAGATCATAATTTACATTATAGGATTATAATAAACACAGGTTTAAAAAAGAAAACTGCATCCTAAAATGTATGGATTTAGCTTCATTCATTATTCCATAATGCAAAACTACTTCAATAAAGTCTCTCTAGAAGATTAGATAAAAGTCCGCTTCAATAATGGTGAATTGGTTCTCAATTTTCTTTTCACACAGTTCTTTGGTGATGATCTAAGTAAATAACCAAAGCGATCATCTCATCTATTTCTCTCTATACTTCATGTAGGAAGAAACTGAAGCCAAGTATTGAAGGAAAGAAGATGGAAAGGCTGGTTAGGAACCACACTTATGATGTTAAGTGGCAATCACCAGCCCGCTCCTTCACATGCTGAATCCCATTCCCCAAAAGCAAACACTTGAAATTACTTATATCAATGCTTCTGTTATTCAACTTACATTCCTATTCCTTAATCTTTCCATTTTAGGCACTATCCATTGACTTCCTACTCTGGAAGATGAGACTTTAGGATTCTCACTTCATTACCCATCCCCATACACACTTCTCTCTTCCCCTCTTCTCTCAGTAGAGTTATACCACGTGTTGGTTAAACCAATGTTTTGTGCTTAGATTTTTACAACCTTGTAAATACTGTTTGCACCTGAGCTACATATTTTACTACTAATACAACTCACATCTTGTGCAATTTGTTCTTCATAGAGTTAACAACTACCTCAGTAATCACCAGTTTATTACTACTACTAATTTATTTATCATTAATCTATTACCAATAAATCTCAATATGGTCAAACATTACATAATCCATTAATTGCATATTTCTTTCTTTGAGTACCCATTTTGGAGATCTCTGTCTTCCTGCCCCAGTCTGGACTGGTAGCAATTTAGGTTTGCTGAATAGATGTTTCCAGTATTATCCTTCACCATCAACCTAGAAATTTCCTTTGATGCTATTCTATGTTGGAATTTCTGCTTCTTTGAGCCCATGTCTTCCTCTTTTTTAGTTTACTTCCTCATTTTGGTGGAACATATACTCCAGGTGCTTTCTGAGAACAGGAGACTTGGAAGTAAATTATTTTTTCATTTACATGTCTGTAAGTGTCTTTGTTCTATGCTTATATTTTATTAATAGTTAGGCTGAATATACAATTCTGCCTGGAAACGTGCCTTCAGAATATGTAAACATTGCTCAACTGTCTTTCGGTACAGAAGTCGAATGTCATTGTGATTCCTGAGCTGTATGTGTGCCCTGCTATTTCTCTCTGGAACAGAATCTAAGTCAGTCTTTCTATTGTGCATCTTCAGAGCCCATTACATTTTGAAACATGTCCATCAGCTCTAAGAAAACTTTTAAATGATTTCTTTGAAAATTTCTGCATGCATTTTCTTTCTGGAATGCCTACCATTTGGCTTTTGGATCTCCAGATAACTTTTAACCTCGTTCTCTTATTTTCTTTTTCTTTGTCATTTTGCTTTACTTTCCAGAAGTTGTTGGAAAGTTGTTTGCTTTACTTTCCAAAGTTGTTTTTTTTCAACACTAGTTTCCTAGCCTTCTACTGAATTTTTCTTTTTATGTCCACCGTCAGAAAGTTGTAGGAGTTCTTTCCTGTTCTCCATGGACTCTTATATTTATGGTATCCTACCTTGTTTCATAGAAGCAATATTTATTCTTACCTATGTATATCAATTATAGTTTTCTATTTCCGGTGGCTCCCTAAATAACAACTATATCAATCATAAAACAAATAGCTGCATCTATACTACCGAATGCTTACCACGTGCCATGTACTATGTTAAATATTTTACCATGCATTACCCCCTGCATTCCCACAACAATTCTAATGAAGTAGGTATAGTTTTTTGGTTTAACTTTACAGATAAGGAGACTGAAATTCTTACAGATTAGGTTGCCAATGTTTACACAGTTAAAGGACAGAGGAGCAATTTGAATTCAGGGAGTACAACTTTAAAGTGAAGTTCTTGAGCTCTCACTCCATACTACCTCCTGAAGAGAGAGCTTTGTGAAAAGTAGAATTACAAATAAAACCAATTAACCTACATTGGTTAAGGGTTATTTTGCAAATGTCCCAGAACTTGATGAAGGCTCTTTCAGTTCTTCAGTTCTATACTATAACCTGACATACTTCCAGCAATAAACCATACATTTAGCTGATAAATTACTGGGTTCGCGTGTGTGGAAAAGAAAAATGGCCCACGTTGCTTTCTGTTATTTTTTAGCTTTTACTTACATGCCAACCTGCCTGGTTATCTCAGACAGGTTATTTGGTCACAATAGAGAAAGCAGTCAGATGGATATCAAACAACTTCCATCATTAGAAAAACACTTAGATGACACATATTACTCATAGGAGTGTTTTATCCATGAGTTTTTCTTACACACAAAGAAAAATAAACCTACTTTAAAATTATACTCTACCAAAATCATTAATTCACACACTTCAACAAGTGAGGACAATGGCTATTACTCTGAAGAGAAAGTGAAATGAGGACTTACTCTTCTTTTTTTTATAAATTTATTTATTTTTGGCTGTGTTGGGTCTTCGCGGCTGTGTGCAGGCTTTCTCTAGCTATGGTGAGCGGGGGCTACTCTTCATTGGGGTGCGCGGGTTTCTCACTGCGGTGGCTTCTCTTGTCGCGGAGCATGGGCTCTAGGCGCACGGGCTTCAGCAGTTGTGGCTCGAGGGCTCTAGAGCGCAGGCTCAGTAGTTGTGGCGCACAGGATTAGTTGCTCCACAGCATGTGGCATCTTCCAGGATCAGGGCTCGAACCCGTGTCTCCTGCATTGGCAGGCGGATTCTTCATCACTGCACCACCAGGGAAGTCCCTTGATGACCGTTTTCTAATGACTTACACTTTATATTAGTGAATATTTCTCTTTTAGAACTATAAACATATATTAATAAGTATATTAGGAAATGTTCCTCTTTTGGAAAGCTTCAATTTAAGAAAAAGCAACAGGGACTTCCCTGGTGGTGCAGTGGTTAAGAATCCACCTGCAAATGCAGGCGACACGGGTTCGAGCCCTGGTCTGGGAAGATCCCACATGCTGTAGAGCAACTAAGCCCATGCGTCACAACTACTGAGCCTACGAGCCATGTCTACTGAAGCCCACATGCCTAGAGCCCATGCTCCGCAATGAGAAGCCTGCACACAGTAACAAAGAGTAGCCCCCGCTCATCGCAACTGGAGAAAGCCTGCGCACAGCAACGAAGACCCAACGCAGCCAAAATAAATTAATTAATCAATTTTTTTTTAAAAAAAGAAAAAGCAACAAACAACCAGAATACAAGACTCTGTCTTTTCACCTTTGCGCAGATAGCTTTTTCAGTTTAACTATATTATGATTTGGTAATGCATGTGTCAAGCCTTTTGCCTTGGACCCACTTTTTAATTGCTAATGAGCTAAGCTTTAAAGCATTTTAAAAATGTATCCTGTTTCATAAACAACTATAGTTAGTTAAATAAAATATTCTGACTTTTAAAAATAGCAGCAGTTATGAGCCAAACTATGAGTGGAGTGTCAATTTTCTCCTATGTCACTCAGAGAGAAAAAAATAAACTGACAAGTTTCAGAAGTACGCAAAAACCCTTTACTATGTAACCTTTGATACAACATGGGTAGCTGCCAACCTTCTCAAGAAGTCCATTCTGCTGCATATGGTGCAAGTAAGACCTTGTTAGGCCTAAGACCTTGTTAGGTCACATAATTTGTGGTACTTACCAGCACTTTGGGACACAAAAGCTACAGTATCCACCTTGACCAAAACAGGTTGGCAGTGCCCTTGCTGAAAAGTCATTACAGCCATACAAAGCTATGTAAGCAGTACTTCAAAGTCAGCCGTGCACGTACTGTGCAGAATGCCAAGGTACTCAGTGGGATAAAGAGCGTCACACTCTAAATACCCTCGTGTCCTTTTATAAATGACAGAGGTTTCAGAGCTTACCACTGCTGTATGTACCAGCTCATACCTACAGTGTGATATTTTCCTAATATACTGACATTATACCCTCACGGTAATATGACCTAAGCAGGTATGAGTATGCCCGTTTCACAAATGGGGAAACAATGGCTTAGAAAAGGTAAATAATTTGTAAATAAAGGTAAATAAATATAAAACCTGCTAGGGCCAGATCTGGAAATCGGATCCTCTGACCACCTACGTAAACGATCTTTCTACTAAAATTCTCACTGAACACCATAGGAGAGAAGGAGAAAAGGAGGGAGGGAAGGAATGAGCGAGAAAGAAAGAACATAACTGATTTATAAATTTTGAAGATGAGGAGGTAGGAAAAGTTTATGGAAAGTTGCATTAACACACTTCCGACAAATCTTCTAGAGGCTCTTTTCCTAAATTCTGTTTTCTGCTAATAAAATAATAGCATTGTCAAATGACCATGCTTGCTGCAAGGCTCTTGTTAGAATTAACAAGAATCTCAATCATCAACAGAAATTACCCATAAAAGTATTTTGAGTTCTAGCAAAGAAATAAAAATAAGAACACCAGACATCACAAGTCACTGTGTCCCAATGTACTACTGCACTTGACTTTCTTGCTTTTAACACTTTTGAAGATAACAGGTACTTATTTTGTAGACTGTATCTCAATGTGGGTTTGTTGATGTTTCCTCAAGATTAGATTCAGGTACTGCCCCTTTGGCAGGAATACCACAGAAGTGCCACTGTGTTCTTTGTATCAGTGGCACAGGATTTCAATTTGTGCCATTGCTGAAGATGTTCAATTTGATCATTTGATTAAGGTGGTGCCTGCCAGCTGTTTCCACTGTAAAGTTACTGTTTTCCCCTTTGTACTTAATAGGTATTAATTCTACCCAGTAAATATCCTGAGCATGATCAAATTTCCAATGTATTAATTTATTTTTCCTATCAGAATAGACTTATAGTTTCCTATCTTATACAACAAGTCACTATCTGTTGCTATCATTTATTTTGACACTCATTGTCTCAGATGTCACCAGTGGAAGCCCTTCAAGGTTTTTATGTCTTTGTGACATCCTGTTACCTTTCTTTGAGTATTCCCTTACTACCTAGAACACCACGATGCTCTGGACTTACCTTCTACATTCCCTATAGTTCTGGAACTAGCCATTTCTCCCAGGATCATGGTTCCTTCTTAAAGAATGAGATATAGAAACCAAAATCTGAGTGCCAGGGCTTCCCTGGTGGCGCAGTGGTTGAGAGTCCGCCTGCCGATGCAGGGGACACGGGTTCATGCCCCGGTCTGGGAAGATCCCACATGCCGCGGAGCGGCTGGGCCCGTAAGCCATGGCCGCTGAGCCTACGCGCCCAGAGCCTGTGCTCCGCAATGGGAGAGGCCGCAACAGTGAGAGGCCTGCGTACCGCAAAAAAATAAAAAATAAGAAAAAAATCTGAGTGCCAGACCTAAAATCTGGGTCATCCAACCAGGCTTAATTTATTATCTGGCATGTATAGGAAAGCTGTTCTCAGCTCCTATCAGTGGACAAAGTCAGGGACCGTAGGTACACATTTACTGACACACGCATATATTAACACATATACATTACATAGAACATAATATATGTAATTCTATTGCTCAAAATAGAAAACCAAGATTCCATACTGCTACCTCTGAGTTGAATCCAACAACACAGAACTCTTTCTAATTTCCTTCCCTTTCATATTTGTAATTCCCTTCTCTCAGAATCCCACTATCCTTAAACATTTACATATTTGATCAGTTCCCCGTGTGTAACCCACCTCCACAATTGACACTTCACACTTTCCTCACGCCACTCAGGCTCCAGCCTCCCCACCCATGGGCGCCATCCTTGTATTGGGCGCCTTGAATGCTTTCTCCCCTCCACTCTGGCTCTGAGCCATCCCTCTGCAGGATGTCCTCTTCACCGGCTCTCACTCCACTTCCAGAAACCAGGTTGTCCCCGTAGGCTGACACCCTCCTCACCGCACTCTGGTGTCCACATGCTGCACTGGGTCACCCCCATACAGAGCAACCTATACAGGCTCTGTTCCCCTGTGCTGAGCCACTGTGGCTTCCCTGCCTTACAGACCCGAGACATCTACATTGCTGTGTCTCGTCTAATAGCGTTAGGAGTGAATTGCTCAGGAAGGGGAAAATGAAGAGGAAGAGAAATAATTTTGCTTATTTTTAAACAGAATATATAAATTCACTGAATGGAATACACGCATGTCTGTTAACTTATACTAACTATTTTCAGCATTCCCTATCAGCTCCTAGAAATAAGTGAAAGAAGGGCTTCTTTATAACTTTATGTGGCAAATGATAAAAAGTTCTTAAAGGATTGGCCATCAATATTCTATTATTTCCCCTTTCCTATACATATATCTCAACTGCTCAAATTCAGATATCAGAGGCACCAGAATAAATCTAGATCTGAAAATGAGACTTTTGTTGAGAGATTATTTTAAATAAGTGTTAACTAACTTAAAGTTATCTTAAATTTTTTTTAAAGGAAATGTTCGGTGAGCCAGTTGAGAATGAAGCAGTTAGAAAACACAGACATAATTAATACCTTAAAGAGCCTCAGTTTAATCTTACCCTTGAGAAGATATTTTCCAGGGAGCTAGTTAAGGATCTCTTAGCTTTATTTTTCAGAATGTCAAGTTTGAACCTTCCACTGCTTGTCGCATTTTCTGGGATTGTACTATTTGAAATAGTCTATGGAAAGAAAAACATACATTTTAGGTTGGAAATACTCAAGGTTAAATGAAGCTTTAAAGACAGGCTTATGGCTAAGCCACTAAAAAGCATGAGAATTCTTCTGTAGCTCTATTAAGAAGTAATAATTTAGGTTCCACATCGTGAACACACAGATTGTAAGCAAAAGAGATTAATTTTTAATACTGTAAGCAATAAAAAAGACAGAAATAAGATCTTTCCTTTATGTCTTTCCTTTCTGCTAATATATTCCTGCTGCATTTAATGAAAACTAAACTTGAGATGCCCATTTTTACTGCTGTTATTTTCCCTTTCCAAGTTACATACTTTATATCCAAATTACCGAGGAAAACACAAAAAATTGGTTTCAAAGAACAAAGCATCTTCTAGTAAAGCTGGATTCTGCTAATGCCTTTGTTATAATTCCATTTTCATTTGTGAGTGGGTCATTTATCTTTTCAATCGACAAGTATTCACTGATAGTACTGAACTGTACGAGAATCTACAATGTGTCCACTATATGAGGTTCTCCAAATATTTTATCTTATATAGAGATAAAAAGCTACTATGTATATTACATGGTTCTTAGTGCCAGGAAGCTTCCAAGAGAGAAAACTCATCCTTTGCTTGGGGAGGAAATACGTTCACTCGTAGCATTGACACAAAGCAACGCATAAGAATCAAATATGGAACCATGGGCTATGGGTCTCAATGGTCAGGAAGAAAAGGATACATGGGATTCAGACAGGCAGAAAAAAGGAGGTGAAGACTTTCCCAACACTGGGGATGGTGCTGGCAAAATCATAAAGGCTGGGATGCTCACGGGACAGGGTGTCAGTACAGGTGTTTGACTAAAACAGAGGGAAGTAGTGGAAAGTGGGAAAGTGAAGCTGGAGATAAAACCTTGAATGGTCTTAAGTGCTGGATAATTAGGAAAAATCACTGATCACAATTTACAAGCAGAGGGGCATCACTGTGAAACTAATGTTTTGGGAAGATTTATGTGGAAGGACTGTTCAAAAATCACCTAAAGGACTGGGAAATCAGAGACTGGAAGATCAGATTGAAGGCTTCAGGACAGTCTACGCAGGAGGCAATAGAGGTCCATACTGGAGCTGGCTCCACGGGGTCACCTAAGGAGTTACTGATAAAAGAAACATGATCACAATCAAAAAGGAAAGAAAACAATAGATAGAGATGTGAGCTGGACTGGGCTCGGGCTGTGTGTAAGGACTGGGTTGACTCATCATTCTAAGACTTTGAGATGAATGACACAACGAAAATAGGGAAATCGTATTGGCACTTAGCACAATGCCTGACATAGCAGCTACTCAGTGAATACCAGGTGAATAAATGGAAGGAAGAAAGGAAAAGAGGGAGCAAGGGAGGGAAAGAGAGAGAGGCAGGGAGGAACTTAAGTATACTGACAGGAAAACATACACAATTTGTTAAAATCTCCTCTGTGATCTTGACCGCCCTCCGTCATATAGAAAATGCATATCACTCCTCACATGCTGCCTTCGGCCTTCTCGTCAACATGACTATCACCACCAGTGACTGATTTAATCAAAGCCATGAACAGATTTTAGTCTTTATGTTTCTTTTTTTTTTTTTAACAAGATCTACTTTATTTTTTTTTACATCTTTATTGGATTATAATTGCTTTACAATGGTGTGTTAGTTTCTGCTTTATAACAAAGTGAATCAGCTATACATATACATATGTTCTCATATCTCTTCCCTCTTTCGTCTCCCTCCCTCCCACCCTCCCTATCCCACCCCTCCAGGCGGTCACAAAGCACCGAGCTGATCTCCCTGTGCTATGCGGCTGCTTCCCACTAGCTATCTACCTTACGTTTGGTAGTGTATATATGTCCATGCCTCTCTCTCGCTTTGTCACAGCTTACCCTTCCCATTCCCCATATCCTCAAGTCCATTCTCTAGTAGGTCTGTGTCTTTATTCCTGTCTTACCCCTAGGTTCTTCATGACATTTTTTTTCTTAAATTCCATATATATGTGTTAGCGTACAGTATTTGTCTTTCTCTTTCTGACTTACTTCACTCTGTATGACAGACTCCTTATGTTTCTTGACCTTCCTATGTCATTGTACATCGTTGATCTTCTTGCTTGAACTCTTCTCCTACCTTGGTCATTCACCATAATAAATCTTTCTACCTCATTATTCCCTTTCAGTCTTTATCACTGGCTCCATTTTAATTCACTCATTGCCTGAAATGTGGGTGCTCCTCAGAACACCCTCCTTCGACTTCAAATCTGTGAAGAAGTTCATAGTCTTCTACATTTATAATGTCAGCTCAAATTCTATGAGCACCAAATCTATTATTCTAATTAAATCTCACACTTCCAAAATTGAATTCTTATTTCCATCTTTCGCCCCGCTCTTGCCTTCTTTCTGTATTTCCTAGCTATTACATCTAATTCCTCCAAATCTGAAACCGTGAAGTGTCTCCCAGCAAGCCCCTCTCTCTTCCTAAACATATCTATCCAATCAGTCACTAAGTCCTACGGATCATGCCTCCCAAATTGCTCTTGACTCAGTCCCTCCCTCACATCTCCAGGGCTCCAGTTTACCCTCTCTCTGAGACAAAATACATTTTTCAAGACGGAATCATTCAATCTATTTATGTCCCAGTGTTATCTCTTGTCTGGTACATACTTATATCTCTGTGCCAATCACACCATATTCCATATTTTAATTCATCTGATTGCATGTTGGTTTCTTCTTACAGTTAGAGCTGTCATTATTCATCTCTGTTGCCTAGTACATAGTATGCACTTGATAAATGAATCACTCCTCACGTATTCTATTACCAAGGTCTCCTAATTTGAGAATGTGACTTCAGTCCTAACACTGTCAACCCCCTTACCCAACCAGCCACACATCTGATCCTCTCACGCTCTTACCTGAAGTCCTTTAGTGACAAGGTCTGATCTAGCACTTAAGGCTATTCATCATCCCACTGCTGCCTAGCCTTCCAGCCTTATTTCCCCATAATTCCCATGCAAACCCTAAAAAAAACAGTATGTCCTTGAAGGGCCTCCAAGCAGTATGTTCACTCATGGTTACAAAGTTACCACTTAACTTTGCACTTAATGTTCCTTTCTTAAAACACAATTCCTTGGGAATGTAAATTGATACATCCACTATGGAGAACAGTACAGAGCTTTCTTAAAAAACTAAAAATAGAACTACCATACGACCCAGCAATCCCACTACTGGGCATATACCCTGAGAAAACCATAATTCAGAAAGAGTCATGTACCACAATGTTCATTGCAGCTCTATTTACAGTAGCCAGGACATGGAAGCAACCTAAGTGTCCATCGACAGATGAATGGATAAAGAAGATGTGGCACACGTATATAGTGGAATATTAGCCATAAAAAGAAATGAAATTGAGTTATTTGTAGCAAGGTGGATGGACCTAGAGTCTGTCATACGGAGTGAAGTAAGTCAGAAAGAGAAAAACAAATACCATATGCTAACACATATATATAGACTCTAAAAAAAAAATGGTTCTGAAGAGCCTGGGACAGGACAGGAATAAAGACGCAGACATAGAGAATGGACTTGAGGACATGGGGAGTGGGAAGGGTAAGCTGGGGCGAAGGGAGAGAGTGGCATGGACATATATACACTACCAAATGTAAAATCGATAGCTACTGGGAAGCAGCCACATAGCACAGGGAGGTCAACTTGGTGCTTTGTGACCACCTAAAGGGGTGGGATAGGGAGGGTGGAAGGGAGACCCAAGAGGGAAGAGATATGGGGATATGTGTATATGTATATGTATAGCTGATTTACTTTGTTATAAAGCAGAAACTAACACACCATTGTAAAGCAATTTTACTCCAATAAAGATGTTAAAAAAAAACCCACACAATTCTTCAACTGTTCTGATTAGAAAGCTTTATCTCCCCTAAAACTCCAGCTCCACCCCCCACAAAAATCGCTTCCTCTTGAATTCTTTCATTCTTTCCTCTATCCTTACTCTTCATTCCAGCTCCAAAGCAAACATGTAGCTACTTCTGTGTTCACTGAACATTCTTTTAAAAAGCCATATTGTTACACATGTACTACAATGTTCATTGCCGCACAATTTACAATAGCCAGGACATGGAAGCAACCTAAGTGTCCATCGACAGATGAATGGATAAAGAAGATGTGGCACATATAAACAGTGGAATATTACTCAGCCACAAAAATGAATGAAATTGAGTTATTTGTAGTGAGGTGGATGGACCTAGAGTCTGTCATACAGAGTGAAGTAGGTCAGAAAGAGAAAAACAAATAGTAAGCTAATGCACATATAGCTTTTTATTAAAAAAAAAAAAAACAGTACTGATGAACCTAGTGGCAGGGCAGGAATAAAGATGCAGACGTAGAGAATGGACTTGAGGATGTGGCGGGGAAGGGGAAGCTGGGACGAAGTGAGAGAGTAGCACTGACATATATACACTACCAAATGTACAAAGGATGGCTAATGGGAAGCTGCTGCATAGCACAGGGAGATCAGCTGGATGCTTTGTGACGACCTAGAGGGGTGGGATGGGGAGGGTGGGAGGGAGGCTCAAGAGGGAGGGGATAAGGGGATATACGTATACATATATGATTCACTTTGTTGTACAGCAGAAACTAACACAACATTGTAAAGCAATTATACTCCAATAAAGATATAAAAAAATAAAATAAAATAAAACTAATAGGAATTTTAAAAAGCCATCTTGTTGCCTCTCTTATATGTATCTATTTATGTTTGCATTCCCTTTTGGATTATTTGGGCTCTTCTCTGTAGGCTACGTCATTATTCACGTCTTTTTTGTCACCATTATCACATAGCTTGATTCATAGAAGGTCCTCTAGAAGTGCTTGTACAATAAATAATTAAGGAATCACTTATCACACGATATGTGGTTTGTTCTGAATAGAGCGAGATTAAGACATAACCTGAATTAGTGTTATCAAGAGGTAAATATGTCATGATTTCTTTAGATGTTGCTGCCAGTGGTCTTGCTTTACCTACATGCAGCTGGGAACACATTCTAAACCACGTGCACAAAAATATCATCCCTTTGTTTGCAGCCAGGGTAGCCGTTCCCATGACATTACTGCTTCTTTGCATGTTTGCTCTTTACCACTCAAGGTTATGTAAGTTTTTAATGAAATAAGATGTTCATGTGAATTTGAAATAAAATAATGGATTAATATTACCAAAAATGTATGGTCATTCTAAATCATGAGCATTTATTATTACTGGTTTTCTACCAAAACTCACAATTTTTTTTACATTTTAAAATCATTACTATTTTATCTCAATGTGCCAATGTTTGCTACAGTTTCCTATAAAACTTCTAAAATGCTGGGGGGAAAAAAGACTATTAGGGCTTAGCCCTAAAGATGAGAAGACAAAGGAAAGAAACTCCTTTTACATCTTCTGTGATATTTTGACTGAATATATGAAAAAACCAAAAATAGGTCAACTAGAAAACATCTCACCGATGGGCCTTCCCCAATATGTACGTGTGTCCTCTGCTTGGCTTCGCACAGCTGCCTCAGATGTAAAATCACAAGTTCGTTTTCCTCCTGGTCATTGACTGCCTTCATCTTCTGTTGAACAGACAGACGGAGAGCACATTATGGCAACACAGCTTTCAGTGTTTTACTTTACCCTCATTTCGTTTTGTCTGTCTGGCAGACAAACGTAAGTAAAGCTAAGCTGCTCTTAGAAACAAAAGTAACAGTGGCATTGTAGTAACTATCCAACAGTGCAGTAGTATATCTATCTTTAACGTCAGATAGAGAAATGGAAAAAGGAACTCACAGAAACAGGGTCCAATTGTCATTCCTTATACCTTACTTGTGAGGACTATCAATAATGTTACCTGAACTCGTTCAAAGATGTCAGCTTGCTCATTATCTGTGAGGGACGAGAGATGCCTCTGTATTACCAGCTTGGCTCTTGGCGGATAGAGACCTAAGGGAAATGATGGGGATTGGTGTTAAACAGATTCTAGCCACAGAGATCAAAATGTGTATGTATGTGTATATATATATATATTTATATATATATGTATGTGTGTGTATATATATATATATGTATATATAAAATTCACTGCAGCTTGTCCCTTCACCAGCAGGCTCTGAAGTTAAATCTTTTCAAGGAGATGTGTTCCTGCCTATGACAGACCTTGGAACACTACAATAAAATGATTAAAACAAAATGGAAAACCTCCTCACCAAAATCAATAGCCCTCGTCAGTAATCTTGAAGTCACACTTATTAACAAAAAATGTATACATGATACCAAATCAACAGCATAACCAGATACCATTGAATATACTAACAAACTTAGCCACCCTAGAAACTCATAGGTGAATACTAGCCTTGGCCAAAATCTCTAAGCTTAAAACTTGACATTTAAAAAAGAAAGAATAGCTACTAATATTAAAAAGTAGAGCTAGAGCTTACACAGGAAGCTCTCCCCCTCATACAGGTCTTGGTAATAAAACCAAGGCATCATTAGTTTTTGTTTGTTTGTTTTTGCGGTACACAGGCCTCTCACTGCTGTGGCCTCTCCCGCTGCGGAGCACAGGCTCCGGACACGCTGGCCCAGCGGCCATGGCTCGCTGGCCCAGCGGCCATGGCTCACGGGCCCAGCTGCTCCGCGGCACGCGGAATCCTCCCGGACCGGGGCACGAACCCGTGTCCCCTGCATCAGCAGGCGGACTCCCAACCACTACTCCACCAGGGAAGCCCTTATTAGTTTTTAGTGACATTTTTTAGTGTTACTATTTTCCCAAGAAATTGTTTACCTCTTTATACCATATTATTTATATATCTAGTGTACTTCTGCATATAATTTATATTAAGTCCTTGGGTAAAATTGTTTCCATGAAAACATTTTTGTTTTTATAAATTTTTTAAAAAGGGAAATGTAGTTCATATTTACAATGATTCACCGGACCATCCATTTTTAAAGAACAGATCTCCTTTACATAGTTAGGGACCACTTATACTATTGTTACCGTACTTTGATTAGAAAGAGGATATCTAGCCACGTATAGTATTTAATGACTGTTATAGGTAGACTGTACTTTAAAATCCCTAGGAGAGATTCACCTCAAAATATGCATTGTTTTAAAAGAACGAGAATTCATTTCATGATGGTTAGAACGTGTAGAGTGCCACCACTGGGTCTATTTTAAACCACTGTGCAGAAAGAAGAAAAACTTCTGAAAACTTCTCAGCTCTACCTTTCTTTGTGCAATGTACAATAAAATGCTGTGAAAATCTCTGTGACCACGTACAGAAACACTAAAATTCATTTTGACGGTGTGATGCCACTCACTACCACAATTTATTATTTGCTGGCAAAGCCTCCTTAATAGGTTCCTTAGGCAATATATTAAGAAACTGATTCACATGATTGTTTTTGTTTTGTTTTATGTTGTTTAATATTCCAGCATGTTATTAGCACGTGTAGGAGGATAAAAGATTAAAAAGAGGAGAAGTAAAGAGGGTCCTTATTTGAAGTAGGTAACTAAATCTATGGCCCAGGAAGTTTCTTTAGTCCTTTATTTCAGGGGAGGAATTGCAAACAGCTTATTTGTAAATTATGCATGCCCCCTACTCCGCCTTGCATCTGATTTGCCTTTCTTCTTCCCCACTGTTTAGAGTCACTGGTGAGTGAATTAACCGATCCTGAGAGGTAAGTATACTATTTAGCCCTCATGCACGTTATTGCAGGAAAACCTGACTGAGGGTAATTGATCCACCTCTACAGTGCTCAACATCCCTTTAGTTTCACATTCTGAGGACTGGTCCTTGAGAGATGGTCCCCTTAGACACTGTCTCCTGGATTCACTTTGGTCCCCCAACATGGCTGGTGCTTTTCTTCCTGGTCTAAATGACAAGGCTCCCTTGACACAGGGATAGATGATTAGGACTCAACATGAGCATATGCATCTTTTCCCTTTCTTTTTTTTTTCAGTAGAGAAAGAACTCCTTATTAATGCAGCCAAAGGTATTGACAGGTGAGTCAATGACATGAGTAAGTAATATGAAATACAAATATCTAGATACTTCTAAATATCTCTAAATATCTTTCTCACTTTCTCTTCCCGTGAATTTGTGTTGAATCTGAATGTGGTCCTTTTTCCAGCTTTATACTTTGTACTTAAGCCTAACACAAGTTTAGAATTCACACTGTTATCTTACCCAGATGAAAACAACTCTTTGGGAAACACTGATGCCAAGGCTTCAAGACAGCTTGGTCCTGAAAATCCTGGCTTTCTGATATTCTTTCAGAGAGAACATCAAGTTGCTTTGGAAACAGATGGAACAAGTTCAAATCCTGGTTCTGCCCCTCCTAAGCGATAAGGATGTGGCCGTTATTACCCACTGTGTGTCTCGGCGCCTGTTTCCTCATCAGTAAAATGAGGATTCAAAACACTACCCATCTTGTGGGATTTCAGTATGGATTAAGTGGGCTAATATATGGAAAACACAACAGGGCCGAGACACAGTAAGTCTTATGGGAGCAACTGCATTATTGCTATTCCTTTCATTCTTACTATCAGAACACTGCCCTATCTTACAGCTCTCTTCGCCCAATGTCAAAGGCAAGGGTAAAACAATCATATCAGAAGGTGTTATCTAAGGCCTTAGGAAAAGAAGCCCGTGTGAATCTTTTCCAGTTCACATGAACCCTTCATTTGCTCCCTTCAGATATATGCATACCTTGAAGCTAGGGAACCTTAAGTTTCACTCCCTTCATGATCTTGGAAGAGACCCTACTATTTCTGGATGTATAATGTGTATTCTTTCTTTTTTTTTTCAATTAACTTATTTTATTTATTTATTTTTGGCTACATCGGGTCTTCGTTGCTGCGTGCAGGCTTTCTCTAGTTGTAGAGAGCGTGGGCTACTCTTTGTTGCGGTGCGCAGGCCGCTCATTGCGGTGGCTTCTCTTGTTGCGGAACATGGGTTCTAGGCACGCGGGCTTCAGTAGTTGTGGCACGTGGGCTCAGCAGTTGTGGCTTGTGGGTTCTAGAGCGCAGGCTCAGTAGTTGTGGTGCACAGGCTTAGTTGCTCCACGGCATGTAGAATCTTCTGGGAACAGGGTTCGAACCCGTGTCCCCTGCACTGGCAGGCGGATTCTTAAGCATTGCGCCACCAGGGAAGCCCCTGTATTCTCTGTCTTTACAAAGGCCTCTAAAACTATAAATTTTTTTTCAGAGGAGTGTTTTTTAATATGATTTGTGTAATTTTCTATTGGTGCTTTTATCTTTTTCTTATAGATAATAACAGTCTTTACAAATTCTGAACAGCAATCTGCTGTTTGTTACTCAAACAGCATTTGTTACTGATCATTTAACTTCCAAGTAAGCAGTTGTTGTTGTGTAAAAATATTAAGATTTTATGAAGTCAAATCTGTCAATGTCTTCTTTTGGTAGTTTCTGCATTTCTGTGTCTTAATAAAGGCTTTCTTGTTTAGGGACAAAATAATATTTTTATTTTCTTTGAATGATTTTATCATTTTGTTTGTTTGCATTGAGGACTTTGCTCCACCTAGAATGTATTTTGAGTAGGATAAGTGGAAGGAATCTTTGTCTCTTTGGATAGCAAATTGATCCAACGCCATTTCCTGAATCACTCAGCCTTTCCTCCTCAGATTTATAACATTCTCTTTACCATACACCAAAGAACGTTCCATTTTTGTAAAGTTTCCATGTATATTTGAAAATAAGGTGCATTCTGTAAAATTATAGTTATAAATTTTAAAATTTTGAGTATTACATTTAAATAGTGCTTGTTCACACAGTTGAGTGGATGTTCAGTAAATACAGCTGTTCATCATCACTTTTCCCATGTGCCTATGATTCTCCTGCCTACTGAACAGATATCTCCATTTGCACTGACAGTGGCTCGTCCATTCTCTGCTTTGTTCTGGAGTCCACACTCTCCCCATCGACTCCAACACCTATCGTACTGATTGCATTTACGTGCTCACAAGCCTGTCTCCCACTCTAGACTCTAAGCTTCCTGAAGGCATGGTCCACATCTCAACCATCTCTGCATCCCCAGTGCCAAGCACACTGCCTGGCACGTGCTAGATGCTTAACAAGTGTTTATCAAATTGTGTGTCTTCTCTGGCACAGTAGTTTTCAACCGTTTTTATTAGTAAGAGACAAGGAGAAGAAAGGGAAACTGAATCAGAGTCACCTCTTCCTCATGCTCTTCTCCCTCCTCAAAACACATTTTTTTAAAAAACTTGCTTTATGACATCATGTCTATTATCTGTGTGATTTTCAAACGACCCTGAAAAGCCAAGCAAGTTTCATTCTTGTTCTAAACCTTTAGGAAAAAAAGAACACATCATCGAGTGAGAAAGGAAAAAAAAAAAAGACTTAAACAGTCGATATTCTGGGATGGTTTTGCCTCTCTTCATTCATTCAACAAATATTTGGTCAGTTCCCACTTTGCACATAGCAGAGTCTTAGGAACTGTGGGAAATGCAAGCTCCTCCCTTGAGTCTGCCTTCGGAAAAAAAGTAAGAAAGAAAAAAGAAAGAGGAAAAAAAGCCAAGCACCTAGGAGAGACTGACAGCACAAATTTGACTAGACATGAGAAATGATTCTTGGGGTTCTCGGTTCACCTCAAAACAAAGAAGCATTCAATGACAGTAGCGACTTTCTCACTTCCCCAATGCCAAAGCAAACTTGTCTTTGCCAAGCAAACTCGTCTTTGCCAAGGCCAACTTATACTGTACCTTCAATCCTTTCACAGAGCTTATGCAAAGAGTGCATAGGGCAGGCCTCGCACAGCTTAATCTGGGTCTTGGCACTCTGCAGGGCAGCGGCCGTGCTGAAAGCCTGTTTCAGAGTCAGCATTACTTCATCAACCTACATGAAGAAACAAAATCCAGGTCTATAAAAGTTTGCTTTCATGGTAACACATTAAAAGCCCAACAGCAATGTGAAACTTTGTTGATGCTGACTAAATACTAATAATGGAATTTTGATGACCACAGAGCTGGTAGTGAGAAAATAATGTCTCAAAGTTAGACCTTCAATTAATTATACATAAAATTGAAAACTGGATGAAATAAGACCATTTTAATGTGCATAATACTGATCTGTTACTTGAATGCCATTTTTGAATCCCACTCAGTGCTATGCTATGACAGTTAAGTGACAATCAGGTATTTGTTTTTTTTCTTTTTTTTTAAATTTTATTGGATTATAGTTGATTTACAATGTTGTGTTAGTTTCAGGTATACAGCAAAGTGATTCAGTTATACATATACATATATTCATTCCTTATCAGATTCTTTTCTCATATAGGTATCACAGAATAGAGTTCCCTGTGCTATACAGTAGGTCATTGTTGGTTATCTCAGGTCTTTGTTTAATTAAAGTACTTTATCAGATAAAGATTTCTTTGGAAGTTTTGTCTGCAATACATAGGGAGCAACAAAATAGGTTTAACAAATCACTTGTGTTAATAGGTATCTTATTTACTTTATCCTTTTGGATCATTTTTAGTGCAACAACAAGCGAACACGTGTTTAACCAAAGTTCTAGGGGGAAATGAGCCCAATAAATAATGTTGGGGGAATTCTATGAAGACTACTGGCCTTTTCTCTATGGCTTCTATTTATTTTCATTTGGCTTCTGATTTGTGACACTAAGAAGTTCTGCAGTCATGCTGCCTAATAGCTGGGTCTCAGCCCTAGGCCAGCAGCTTGAGAACTGCCAGGTAGTTTCTTCCTTGCTCTTCCAGTGACTCAGTCAAGAAGTTGGAATCTAGCATTCTGGTTTCCTGGTTGCTTCTTTGAGGTCAACTAACAGCTCATCCTCCAGGCATTGTCAAGCCGACTTCAGGCCAGGTCTCCTCCTCTGTGGCACAATCATCAGTGTAAAGTGTGGCTTTCTCACCCACTGTACAATTGAGACCAAAGTCTAAAACCTGCATGGGGAGCTATGAAGTACCAGGGCCTCATCCAAACTAGCTCTGATATTCAAAACCATTTACCATGCTTCATAAACCATGTTTTGTTTTGTTCTGGTTTTATTGTGGTAACATTGTTTTATGACATTAAATAAGTTGCATGGGTGCAACATTTAATTCAACTTCTGTGTACATTACAGTGTGCTCACCACCAAAAGTCTTGTTTCCATCTGCCACCATACAATTGACCCCCTTTACCCATTTTGCTCTCCCTCCCACCCCCGGCCCCTCTGGTAACCACCAATCTGTTTTCTGCAACTATGTGTTTGTTTTTGTTTTTTATACTTTGCATATGAGTGAAATCATACGGTATTTGTCTTTCTCTAACTTATTTCAGTTATCATAATACCCTCAAGGTCCAACCATGTTGTCATAAATGGCAAGATTTCACCTTTTTTGTGTCTGAAAAATATTCCATTGTGTGTGTATATACATATCACATCTTCTTTATCCATTAATCTGTCGGTGGGCACTTAGGCTGTTACCATATCTTGGCTATTATAAATAATGCTGCAATGAACATGGGGGTGCACATATCTTTTCAAATTAGTGTTTTTATTCTCTTTAGATAAATACCCAGAAGTGGAATTGCCGGATCACCTGGCAGTTCTATTCTTAATTTTTTGAGGAACCTCCATACTGTTTTCCATAGTGGCAGCACCAATGCACATTGAAACCAACACAGATGGCCAACAGGAACATGAAAAGGTGCTCAAATTCACTAATTATTAGGGAAATGCAAAACCACAGGGAGATATCACCTCACATGTGTTAGAATGGTTATTACCAAAAAGACAAGAAACAACAAGTGTTGGAGAGGATGTGGAGGAAAAAGAACCCTCACACACATAACCCATTTTTAAAAAGACTCTTTAGGGCTTCCCTGGTGGCGCAGTGGTTAAGAATCTGCCTGCCAATGCAGGGGACATGGGTTCGAACCCTGTTCCCAGAAGATCCCACATGCCACGGAGCAGCTAAGCCCGTGCGCCACAACTACTGAGCCTGCGCTCTAGAACCCAGGAGCCACGACTACTGAGCCTGTGTGCCACAACTACAGAAGCCCGTGCTCCTAGAGCCTGTGCTCCGCAACAAGAGAAGCCACCGCAATGAGAAGCCTGCGCACCGCAACCAAGAGTAGCCCCCACTCATTGCAACTAGAGAAAGCCCGAGCGCAGCAACGAAGACCCAGTGCAGCCAAAAATAAATAAAAAAATAAAATAAATTTTTTAAAATTTTAAAAATAAAAAGACTCTTTATCCCCTTCCCTTATGGCCTGGTTTAAGAAAAAGCTACCATTTAAAGAATTCAATCTACTTCTGCATTTGAATGCCTGAAGAACCTGGAATAAAAAGAAACTCTATTCATCTGATATTACTAAAAGGAGAGTTCAAGCACCAAGCAGCCAGTCATCATTCAGTTATGTTTTACTATATAACCATCTTTTTAAAAGGCTTATAAATAATTTCACAACATTCCATGCACAAAAAATGAATTATTCACAATCTGTTCTTTTATAACATAATTAAAAACAAAGAATTCTAATTCTTAAAAATAAAAGCACGAGCTTCCCTGGTGGCGCAGTGGTTGAGAGTCCGCCTGCCGATGCAGGGGACGCGGGTTCGTGCCCCGGTCTGGGAAGATCCCACATGCCGCGGAGCGGCTGGGCCCGTGAGCCATGGCCGCTGAGCCTGCACGTCTGGAGCCTGTGCTCCGCAGCGGGAGAGACCACAACAGTGAGAGGCCTGCGTACCGCAAAAATAAAAAATAAAAGCACTACATGCTTTAATGCCTTTGCATTTTCATTTCATTTGCCTTGTGATGTATTCAAAAGCAATTTCAATCACTTATGCAGATGTTTACTTCTGTTTTCTTGTTTCTCATTTATTTAAGGCACTGAAGGGGTCAGTCATCCGCTTAGCTTTCATGTAGGTTTATTATTTGCTATTTGGTAATACTGTGTTGCAAAAGGTCCCCAATGGATATATTGAACTTTCATATTTTCTTATCTATTTCTAGATGAACCAAGAGATCATTTCAATGGTGACTGAAATGTGGCTACCAATTTCTCCTAGCCATAAATATTACTAGAAACTTTATTCGACTTCTAAAATTTTAAATGTTTTACTTTTTTTTAATCTACCACTTTTTCCAGACGGCCTATAAATTCTCATATGGAATCAGAGCAACTAAAAGTTAAATTAGCATACTATGAATAACTTAATTGTTTTAGTTTAGATACAGCAACAACAACAAAATCCTAGGCAGTGTTAAAAAGTTAAAAGTAAAGGAATGGTTAAAGATAAATCAATCATATGGAACCAAAAAGAAAGTATTCTTAGTGTGACCATCAGGCAAAATTAAATTTCCAGAGAAAACTATAAGATGGAACAAAGAAAGCCAATTTGTGACATTAAGGTGAAAATCCATAATGAAGATAATGCTCATAAACATTTATATACCAAACTTAGGTGTTTTATAGCGTTTTAGAATAAGAATCACAGAATGTGTAAGGATGGAGAGGGGGAAGGGTAAGCCGGGACGAAGTGAGAGATTGGCATGGACATGTATACACTACCAAATGTAACAGCAGCGGCATAGCACAGGGAGATCAGCTCGGTGCTTTGTGACCACCTAGAGGGGTGGGATAGGGAGGGTGGGAGGGAGACGCCAAGAGGGAGGGGATATGGGGATATATGTATACGTATAGCTGATTCACTTTGTTATAAAGCAGAAACTAACACACCATTGTAAAACAATTATACTCCAATAAAGATGTTAAAAAAAAAAAAGATTACCTAGTCTAATTCTCTGGAAAACTCTACACTCTTAACCCCATACAAATCCTGGGTCTCGGTACCCTGGGTTTTTGGGGGTTTTGTTTCGATTTGTTTTGTTGGTTATACTTTCCCTGGATACTGTTGTGTGCATCTGTGGAGTTCCACTTTGTCTATGAATAGTAGTCACTTCCATTTTTTTTCACACCTTTTAAATCACTTTTGGAGAAAGCAGAAATGATATGTTCCAGAAATCTCAAGGGTTGGTCAAACAAGTTTAAACCACCTGCCTTGGGATATTTTACAAAAGAGGGAAGGAAGGAAGGGAGGGAGGGACAAAGGGAGGGAGGGAGGGAGGTGCACAGAGCATCCAAACCTTGCACTGTAACCCTCCAGGGCCCATCAGAACTCTATTCTATACTGCTTATCAATTCATAGCAATTGCTACAAAGAAGCAACAGAAAATGCTAGCTATATATTTTTTGCACTCAGAGAAGACAAATCAGCATGTGTGGTTTTACAATATTTTGTCTTTCACAACAGCCAAGCCACATCAATCGTAATACTGCTTAGACCTGTAATATTTGACCGTTTGTTTTACTCTAACGTCAGCTGCATGAGCCAGCCTCCTTTATACAGGAAATGTACATTTAATTTTTCCTCTATCTTGCAGTTCTGATGCCTCACCGTTCATTTAAGGTGCTTACAGATAAAAGTAGAGTAAACAGGATTTCAAAGATTCCAGCATAGGCCCATTCTTAAGAATAATGATGCCAAAATAAGATTCTCAGGCAGCTTCAATGTAATATGAAGACATTCTCAGCCAGTCTAGTCTGTTGCCTTAGTCACAGAGCTTCTTAAGGTGGAAAAATGCAGCGTGTTCCCAGACTTTCTACTCTGACTCCGTTTCGAAAACTCATTCTACACGCAGGAGGGTAAAATGAAAAGACTAAAAAATACAAACAAAACTTTTAAAAGAGATTGGAAATCAGAAGGTTTTACAGTTTTCCTCTTGGTGTCGGTTATCCAGTAATCAGAGATTAACCAGCACCTAGAAAATGACTGCCTGAAGTTCTGAGTAACACACTCCATCACTCAAAATACACTTAACAAGCAAGCCCTGCTATCCTGGAAACTACTGGTGGATACAACAACCATAAGGACGGTCCTAACCTTGTAGGATTCACAGTCCAGTGGAGTAGAAAGTTATGTGAACAAATAAATAAGATAAGGGATTTGCAGGAACTGCCGGAGATCTATGAATAAGATGTGCTGACAGCGCTGACAACAAAACAACCAAAGGACTCAATTCCTGAGAAAGGGTGTTAGAAAAGGCTTCCCTCGGAGGTGATCTTTTAACAGGATCCAAAAAAATACACAGTAGCAAAGACGGAGAAGGGGATTAAAGTCACAGCAAAGCCAAGCCAGGCCTGCTTCCCATCCAATGAAGCAGCCGGAAAGAGAATACGAAAACAGATAGAGACATACACAATCTCTTTGTATAGCAGCCAGGTGGACCCTTGAGGCTGGCACGATCAAATCCCCCATCTGACCGTATGAAAGCAGCAAGCCCTGGCTCTGGTCTCCACTGACTGGCAGACCCCTCACTGCATGCAGCCAACAGTGACCTCAGAACTTCAGAGGCATTTCTGTGAGCCCCGCCTCTCATGTACTTCCTTCATCTCATGTGTCCTGTGCACGAACCATCTGCTGCTTCAGTAGCAAGCCAAATAAAAGCAACATCACACCAGTCATCACAGCAGCTTCTGCAGTCTGGCCTGGAGACAGCTGAGGACACGGAATAGCACGTGTGAGGACACAGTCATGAAAGGGCAAGCTTTCTGGTGAACGCTGGAGAAGAATGAGGAAGCCCCTTCTGCCACACTAGACAATCTAGATTTTGTCCGTTAATAAGGAGGCATAAGCTGGCCCCTAGTGAGAGAATTTTGTGAGAAAAAATATATATATAGCATAAGGTAGTAAGTGGATAGATGACAGATTAAACCAGTGGCAGGGAGACTAGTTAGGACACTAATGCAATAGTCTTAGTAAAGGAGATGAATGCCCAGACTTCATTCCAAACAGAGAGGAAAAGGAAGAGAGATGGATATAAGGGACATTTCTACCTTTGAGTTTATAGGATTTGGTGAACAAGTGGATCTCGATGGTGCAGGAGAACGCATTACGGTTTCTAAATTGGAAAGTTGCGTAAATGGAACTGCCAAAACAATAAAATACGGGATATACAACAGGTTTTGCAAAGGTTGGAGAGCAAGGATCTGCAACGTGGTGGAAGAATCAGCCTTAGACAGGAGGACGGACAGAGGAGGGAAGGAGGAGAGGAGAGCTGGGCAGGGGATGGGTGAGGAGAGGGGCAAGATTACCTGACATTCTCATTTTCTACCCAACTCTTGGTTGGCATTTTCCAGGGTTGTGGCCTTGGTTCTCTTTGGCCTTCTCTCTTTTCCTTCCCCCTGGGTGCTCATCCAGCCCCATGCCTTCAACTATTCTTTACATAACAACTCTCAAACTTCTATCCCGAGCCCTGAACTGAACCTATAATACAGTGGTCACCTGGATATCAACAGGTGGATTTTTCACTGGTATGGCTAACTATCTAGAGTGAGAACAAAACTCAAATGGATCTCTCTTGAGTAAGAAACTTAGCGATAGAGTGCTATATTCCCTAGTCAGAAAGTGTCTTTGTACCAATTCATTCCCATTTCTTCATTACTTCTTCATTATTCCTCAACTCTGTGTCCACACTGGGAATGTGGAAGGCAAGAGTTAGCAGGAAGGAAGGCAACGTGCATACAGAAAATGAGGAGAATGCTGCCCGGCTTACTCTGTATATGTCTAACTGGTGTGTGTTTCCCTGGGGAAAATCATTGTGGGAGGATTTTATGTCTGAGCAAATGCTCTGCTTCAAAGAATGGTAATGCATATATCTAAAGGTTTGTGTTAAAATGGTTAGGAAAGATAACACAAGTGGAAGAATATGGAAAATATTTTAGGGGAAAACATCAACATATTTTTAGTCACTCAGATCTATTTCCAACTTTGCCTTACATGTTTCTCCTTAAACTCTAACTGCTCCCATTTAAGGGTCGGGGGGAGGGATAGGAGTGGTGCAAAGTAAAATTGACTTCTAAATTCCAAAGAAAGAAATTGAAGGCTAAAATGTGACCATAAAGAAAGTATTTTTAAAATGAGGACAGGGGCTGATGGAATAAAAAGGAAAAAACAAAACCGTTCTCTACCCTGAGGAAATAAGCATTATCTACTCTGAGATGTTATAGCAGTTGAGAGAATTAGAGGTCTTCCCTATCTTCTTACATGAGCAATGGAAAGAGTAACAGCTCTTCTCCTATTATTAGGCTTTTCCTACCTTTTAAAAATACTCCTGGTAACATTTCCAGATTTGTTAAACTCAAGAAAATCACCTAGGCTTAAAAATTACCAGGACAAGTTGTTTTTGTTTTTCTGTTGTGGTGCTGTTTCAAAGGGCAGAAACCTATTTCTAGACGGGCTCTTCTTTTTCGACAGATGGCCGTTCTGTGAGGCTTGGGTTCATCAGAGACGACCCTCCAATCAGCCGGAGGTGTGGGCAGGAGCCCGTGGGCAGCAGTCACCCCACTTACCAGAGATTCGCTGGCACACTGGAACACGTAACAGATATACTGGCTCAGCCCCGGCTCCGGCAACTCCCGACAGATAAAGCCAAAGTGATCAACATGCTTTATACCCTAGAGAAGGAAGAAGGGCAGTGTTTATGGGATTATGTCCTTTTAACCAACACTATAGAAATAGTTCTGTGCTTTCACACTTCCATGAATTTCTCCTTCACAGCACTGTGACAGGGGACATAATGCCAGAGCAAACTTATTCGGTGGTCTTTTGATACATAAAAAAGGGTGAGACCAGCTCAGAGTTTTTTTTGTTTCTGGCAAACACTCTGTGACTCAGGGCCACAAGAGGAAAAATATGATGGCATGACCCACTGTCTCTTGTAATAAAAACCGCTACTCAGTGTTTGCAAGTAATGGAGTTTTCAATTTATTGGTCATCTTTGAACGGGCAGTCTGATGATTCATTATAAACGCTGTTCTTGTTTATATGAGGCTAAGAATCATTAAAACTGACAATACTCTAATTAAATGGCATGCCATTCCCTAAAGCATGCATTAAAAATACCAGAATGTTTGTCTATTGATAGACATTCAAGGAGCCACAAGTGTTAGAAGATGAATACATTAAAGAAATTATTGCAGATGTCAACTAGCCAGATTCACAAATCTGTACTTCCTGAACACAGGCTAAATAACCTCAGCTACACTTAATACAAAATTCTGAATCATCTGAGAATTTCGATCGCCCTGAATACATACACACCAATTAGTAGACAGCACCTTGTTATTTTAACAGAAAGCACAGTACTTTGAAAAGTCATGAAGAGAAAAAATTTGAAGTTGTCCTGCAATCACCTGAATCCCAGAGAAAGGAAAACAGACTTTGGAATCAGACAGATTTGTGCTTCAGCCTTGGTTCAATCCATCTACCAGGTATGAGATATTGTGCTGCGTTGCTAAAAAGTATCTCTGAGGTTCCATTTCTCATCATAAAATAATAGTAATGGTACCTATTCTAAGAAATTTTTCAGATTTAGAACTAAGAAATATCTTAGTTCCTGGCATGTTTGGTAAACAGTAACCACTATTCTTGTAATAAGAAGCTCAACCTACCCAATGGCTATGGAAAAAGGAAATCAACTCCGATAAAAAGTAAAAAAGTCAGTAAGGAGGAGCGAGGTTACAATCCATGAGGTGAAAGTAAATTCCATCTGATACAACTCATTCGTGATTAAAGAATATCTTTTACTAGCTTGGTACTAAATGGGAAAAATGCACAGGACCTCATTAGCTCAGCAAGTTTTCGGGCAGTGGTAATGTTTCCAGTAAAGAAAACCATTCCCTTATTCCTCATGCTTGCCAGGGAAACAGTCCTACCGATTTTGAAGAAAGAAACATTTGTAGGTGTGCATGTGTTAAAAAGCACTCCTGTTCCCAAATGTGGCCACCCTCTATCAGTACAATTCTGTGGAAAGAAATAACAGGAGTTGGGCCACTCAGTGAGAAGCAGAAAGTTAACTTGACAATTATTCTGATCAAAGGCCTTTGCACAAATTTTCCTCATATTTTTGTTTGATTCTTCTTCTGAATTCTTAGAACACAAAGCTTGCTTTAAAAAAAAGGAAAAGCAAAAATCTTGTTTGAACTGCCAGATTTATAGATTTGGTTTGGCGGGTTCTTTTTTTTTCTTTCTTTCTTTTTATTTTCCTTTAGATGTTCAACGAGCATTGCTAGTTTTCTTTCTGGGAGAAACATTGTTAGTTTCTTTCTGGGAGGGGGGTGGGGGGAGAAGCACAGCCTTTTCAGATGACTCCTCTTGCTTTGGGGAACAGGAAGTACACTGGTTTGTACACCACTCTCTCCCCAATGCTTGGCATAAGGCCCAACATGTAGAAGCATTCATTCAACATTTATTGAACACCTAAGCATCAAGCTCTGTCTTAACACATCTTATTCTCTGATGCCCTAGAGCAGCGGTCCCCAACCTTTTCGGCACCAGGGACCAGTTTCATGGAAGACAATTTTTCCATGGACAGGGGTGGAGGGGGCAAATGTGGTTCAGGTGGTAACGCGAGCGATGGGAAGCAATGGGGAGCAATGGGGAGCGGCAGATGAAACTTCACTCCCTCGCCCCCCCCACTCACCTCCTGCTGTGCGGCCCGGTTCCTAACAGGCCTCGGCCCGGGGGTTGGGGACCCCTGGCCTACAGAATAAGACACCTGCCCTCACAGAGCTTATGATCACGCGGGGACCCCCAGGAAACATGTAATTACAAGAATGCTTAATAAATACTTTGTTAAAGTGAATAATCTTTCTACCACATTTTTTGTCCTTTAAGTAGGAATTTAGAAATTTGCAATATATTCTTCCTCTAGTCAGATGCTGCCTCTCTAAACGACTAGAGTAGAATATAATAGAATAGAATATAATTTTATGTCTCCATATAACAGAACAAATATTGAAACAAAATACTAGAAGTGAAACCACATTAGCTGAGGCTGAGGAGAGTAATTAACAAGATGTACAAAAGCTTATCATTTTCAAAGGGAAGAACGTCGGGATATCATACCTATGGCAATGCGAACTCCAAAATTAAAACTTAAAAACAAGAAAAAGTCAGTCTATTTTTCAACATTAAAATATAGGAAAGGGCCTTGGCAAGATCCAGGCCCCTGAAGGTACACCTAAGGCACATTGCTAGGAAAGAAGTTACTGCTTCTCTGTTCCAGGGACCTCCTCAGAGGCATCCTTGCATTTTTAACTTTCCCATATTCAGCTTTAGGTACTCCCTCTGCTCCAACACCTTCGGAAATTCTTTCTAGGTTTGCCATACATTTAGGTAGCGCTAACAATTATATAGATATTCTAAATTATTACTATGGTACTTAGGACACTGTGCCTAATATGATCTTGAACACACATAGTTGTATAGATTATTTTTTAAACTTTCAAATACGTAATATGAGAATTAAAAATAAGTAAAAGGACAAAGATACATATCAAAACCTTCTTTTCAAACTTTAGCATTTACATGTATAAACTTGAAAGTACTAGTTCTTTTTTTTACCTACTACAATATAAAGAGCAATCATGACTCCGTGATGCCCACAAGACCTACTGCTCAAGATGCTGAGGAACACTAACTGTGAAGATATTTTCTAAAGAACTCACCACCCCAAAACTTCCTTCCATGACACCAGGAAACAGGGTTGATGAAAGTGAGGACAAGATTATGATAATGAGGAACCTGGACAGGATTTTCTTATTGGCAGGGACCCAAGCACATGAACACTCTTAGTTTAAGACAAATCTACTTAAGAAATGCTTTTAAGAATAAAATCTGAAGGGGTTTAAGCCCAGTTATTTTGTTAATTTAGAAACAAGCTTTAATTGGTTTCTTCAAATACTATAATCTACTTCAATACATACCTGGGAACAAGAAGAGATATCTTTAAAATTCTTCTCAAGCACAAGTGATTTTGTGTCTGGACTGATAAGGTTTATCTCAAACCGTCCAACCTTAAAAATAAAAATATTCCACTTAATTTCAACTTATCAAGAACCTAACATATTACTTTACAGTTAAATATTTGACTAATAATACAGATTCAAATGCTGTATCCCAGACATACATATTCACATGTGTGTCAACATCCAATCCAACCAAATCTACAACCCCAATTATCAGCTGTCTGAAAACATTTCTTCCTTTCATCTAGAAATCATGAAAGTTAAGTTGGTCTTAATTTACAAGAAACCATTTTTTTTCCAAATTAGAAATTATTCTTTTCAAAAAGATGCAACCTTTCCACACCTTATGTTTTCTAAAAATACTAATTATTTAATTATAATTTATAATCATACTTTCTCACAAATGATCAACAGAAAGATATACTTGCAATTGGGCAGATAAATTTTAAAATTTTTTAAATAAACAACCATTTAGAAAAAATTAACAACATGGACTCTGGCTAGCTAAGAAAAAGAACAAATCCAGTAGCCCAAACAAGAGAGGAAACTCAGTTAACATATCACCACAGGAAAGACTATAGACACTTTAATTACATGCCTAGAGTTACCAAGAACAAAACAGAACAAAACCACCATGAACTTCTGATCAAGCAAGTATTACATACTGGGACTGTTTACCAAGGTACACTGTGCAACTTCCTTCTCAGGGACTCTTTGCAACGGGATAAAAGGGCAGTCACTCCTTTTTTCAAGAAAACTCAAATCTGAGGAAAACTCAAATTAATCTTCAAAGCTGAGGAGTAATTAAAGAATCTCTACAGGGCATTGTTAAGAATTAAGTTCTTTTAAGTGGAACTGGACATTTTCAAAAACTACTTTTTAGAATTAAGAATCATCTTTTACACCTATAATACAGCTTGCACCAAATCATTTTAATAACTGGTCTAATAAATTATCAGGCCTGTGATGTTTCTTTAACCGTCTCTTTTGTATGACAGAGTAAATTGGTGTATTCTCATCTGAAAATACACCTATGAGTCTCTGGACTTTTCTTTTTTTTCTCTCTAGAAAATTCTTTCTCCATCATGAAGATTCACACGCTCCCAGATTCACATCTTCAAACCCTTCATAAGATTGACTTTTTGCAGTCATTTAAAAAAATAGCATTTATTTAAGAATCAACCTAAGGCAAATGCTAGTGATGCTAAGAGTAATCTATTCTTATTTCCCCAACAACTTTCCATGATGTACTGAAAGTGCATCTCTCTTCCTCTCCCTTCCCTGCTCCCTTTTTTCTTACATTCCCCGTCTGCCTCTCACCCCTTCACAACTTTCCTTTGTTTGCTGTCTTTCTCCACCTGCCTTATCTGCTTCCCAAGGGATATGACAGAAAGGTTGGATGCTTGCAGAGTGAGGACCAGGGAAGAGCTGGCCGCCCGGCTGCTTCCGTCTAGCAAAGAATGGGGAAACACCCCGAGAGCACGCGGCCAGGGCAGCACCTGAAACAGCATCGTTCTGTTCTTCTCCGAATCCGAGGGCTGGACGTGGCTGGGCGCGCTGGCATGCCTCCTCCGCGGCTGCGTTTTCTGGCTGTTGTCCTGAACTTTCCTTTGCAGGACACCGGTGACGCTGCTGCACCGAGACCGGAACTCCTGCTGTTCATCAAAGCCAGAATCTTCCAAAATCCGCTCAGGGAAGCAGACTCGAGAGCTGGACGGCCCAGGCTGGCTGGGCGCGGCGGGGAAGACGGGGTGGGTGTCGTTGACGCCATCCCCTTCCTCGGACAGAACGTCGGCGGGGGAAGCGGGCGCCAGGGCCTCCGACACCGCCGGGTCCTCGCCGGCATCCGCGGCGCGCGGCTCGCCCTGGACCCGCAGGCGCTGCCGCTCGTGCAGGCTGAACTTCTCGATGCAGTCGTCGATGAGGCTGGATGGCGCCTTCTTGTGGGTCACGGTCACCTTGCCACAGTACAAGACCTCGAACTTCTGTGAGTTGTAAAAGGCGTCCTCGTTGTCTTTGCTGGGTTTGGCATCCTCTTTCATGGCAGCTTTCGATAACTGCCTTATGCTGCTGATAACATCGGGAACCTGGAACAGAATTCAAAAATCCTCACTTCAGTTGAATATTTAGAGATCGTATATGTTTACCTAGACCTGTTATTATCACAGAATGCACGCTCATCCTAAATGATAAAATAAAGAGAGTAATAGATCCTACATAAAATAAAGCATAAACTTAAATTACACTATCGGACATAGTGATTTAAGGATAAGATTGGAATTTTCTATCACTTTTATACTTTCTCCTTTTAAATGTATTCGTTTCCTAAAAACAAAACCATGAAACTATACAGGCCACTGCAACCTTTAATAAATCATCATAACATAACCTTTGAGTACTTTTAAAATGTATTATAAGGGATCAAAAGGTTAAAAATTAAATTTAAATATAAAAGTAAAGTGTAACATGCTAAGGTACCAACCACGACTGAGATAAATAAATTATTTAATTAAATTATTATGAGCCTCAGCTGAAAGGAACCAAAGCTTCAACAATGAGGCTAAAATTAACTTTCTGGATGAAGAGGTTAAAATCCAGACACCCCTCACCAGCATTAGCCATCAGGGAAAATGCAAATATAGACCACAGGAAGATACTATTTCATATCTATTAGAATGGCTAACATCAAAAAGTCCAAGTGGGGCTTCCCTGGTGGCGCAGTGGTTAAGAATCCGCCTGCCAACTCAGGGGACACGGGTTCGAGCCCTGCTCCAGGAAGATCCCACATGCCGCAGAGCAACTATGCCCATGCGCCACAACTACTGAGTCTGCAAGCCACGACTACGGAAGCCAGCGCGCCTACAGCCCGTGCTCCGCAACAAGAGAAGCCACCGCAGTGAGAAGCCCGGGCACCGCAACAAAGAGTAGCCCCCGCTTGCCCCAACTAGAGAAAGCCCGCGCACGGCAACAAAGACCCAATGCGGCCAAAATTTAATTAATTAATTTGAAAGTCCAAGTACCCGCAAGGATGTGGAGCAACAGGAACTCTCATACACTGTGTGCAGAAATGTAAAATGGCCCAGATACCTCAGGAGTTTGGCAGCTGCCTGGGAGTTAAACATAGATCTCACAACCCAGTCATTCCACTCCGAGAGATTTAGGTGAAAGCCCTGAAAACGTATGTCCACAAAAAGGCTTGTACACAGGGCTTCCCTGGTGGCGCAGTAGTTGAGAGTCCGCCTGCCGATGCAGGGGACATGGGTTCGTGCCCCGGTCCGGGAAGATCCCACGTGCCGCGGAGCGGCTGGGCCCGTGAGCCATGGCCGCTGAGCCTGCACGTCCGGAGCCTGTGCTCCGCAACAGCAGAGGGCACCGCAGTGAGAGGCCCGCGTACCAAAGAAAAAAAAAAAAAAAAAAGGCTTGTACACAAATATTCATAGATGCCTTAGTCACGATACCCCCAAACTGGAAACAACCCGAATATTCATCGACAAGTGAATGCTCACTAATTGTCAGGGAAAACCACGACAAAATATCACCTTACACTTGACAGGATGACTATCATCAAAAAGACAAGATATAACAAGTACTGGGGGAGGATGTGGGAAAAAGGAAACCCTTGTGCATTGTTGGTAGGAATGTAAATTGGTGCAGTCACTTTGGAAAACAGTATGGAGGTTCCTAAAATATTAAAAATAGAACTACCATATCATCCAGCAATTCCACTTCTGGGTATATATTCAAGAGAAACAAAATCACTCTCTCGAAAAGATACCTGCACCCTCATGTTCATCACAGCATTATTCACAATAGTCAAGACATGGAAACAATCTAAGTCCACCTAAGTGTCCGTCAAAAGATGAATGGATAAAGAAACTGTGATAAATATTATTTAGCCATAAAAAAGGAAATCCTGCCATTTACGACATGGATGGACCTTGAGGGCATTATGCTAACTGAAATAAGTCAGACTGAGAAAGGTAAATACTGTATGATCTCACTTATATGTGGAATCTTAAAAAAAAAAAAAACCTCATAGATAAAGAGAACAGATTGGTGATTGCCAGAGGCAGGGGAGGGAGGAATGGGAATGGATGAAGGTAGTAAAAAGGTACAAACTTCCAATTATAAGATAAATAAGTTCTGGGGATGTAATGTACAGCATGGTGGCTAGAGTTAATAATACTATATTGTATATTTGAAACTTGCTAAGAGAGTAGATCTTAAAAGTTCTCACAAGAAAAAAAATCTATAACCATGTGAAGTGAGTGATGTTAATTAAACTTATGGTAATCATTTTGCAATATATACATGTATCAAATCATTAAGTTGCACTCCTTGAACTAAATACAATGCTGTATGTCGATTATATCTCAATAAAACTGAAGAAAAAAGTGAAAGGATGAACAAAAGATGGTACATTCATACAAAATGAAATACAACTCATTATCTCTCATCTGGTTTTCTGCAATAATCTTTTAACTGGTGTCCCTTGCCCCCTTCAATCTACTCTCAAAAGTAGAAAGGATTCCTTTTTAAACTTGTCATGTTGCTCATCTGCAAATCCTCCAAGCTCCCCATTTCATTAAGAGTAAAAGACAAAATCCCTACAATGTCCTACAGGGCCCTCACCCTCTGCATTTGACATACATATAGATTAAATGTGCACTGTGGCTACACATCTTCCATGTGACCTTCAGACAGTCGACCTGGATTTCGTCTTTTCCTTCTCACCTCGTTTCCTCTGACCTTACTCCTCCCAGCAACCCTCTCTCACTCACTCTGCTCCAGCCCCACTCGCTTCCTGGCTACTCTTTGAACATGCCAGGCAGACTCCTCCCTCAAGGTCTCTGAACTCCAAGTCCGCCCCTAGATAACTGGACGGCTCCCTCCTCATCTCGTTTAAATCCGTGCTCTAATGTCACCTTGAGGCAGCATCCATCCCCTAAACCAAAACACACACACACATACACACAGAGACACACTGACACAGCCAGCATTCCCCTGGAGTTTTCCCCCATTTTATTACTCTCTATAGCACTTACCTCTTTTAACATTCTGTGTAATTGATTTGCTAGAATGTAAGCCCTAGGAGGGTGGTGATTTCTGTCTCTTTTCCCACATTTTTTCCTTGTATCCCCAAAGCCTAGAGTAAGTCCTGGTACAAAGTAGATCCTCAATATGTGGACTGGGGGGAAAAAACTTGTTTTGGTAATTTCTACCTTTGGAAAAGAGAGATCATCTTATATGCAGGGTTGCTTCACATTCAGACATACAAGGTATTTCTTCCAATATTCTAGCACCAATTCTAAAACCAGAATTTCTTCTCTTTCACATAATTCTTTGGGATATACTGCCAGAACGTTCACAGTTTAAAAATCACAAGACTTTCAGCTTGCTAGTAGAGCATTTCCTATGAAAGAATAAAGTCCAAATGCTATAGGTTCAATGACTCACCCCGAACATTTGACATATCTCCAGGGAAGTCAGATGCTTTGTACTAACACATGATCAACAACCTTAGACCTCTGTCATTTTGTTTTTGCCTTAGTGTCTGACAAGGGCCAAAGCTATGGAGGCTGACCTAGACATTCAACCCTGCAAAAAGTACAATGATTCTCGTGGGTTAGGCAAAACCCTAAAACAGATGGCTCCCTCCTTCCTCACTAACCATATTTCGTTAAATACTTTTCATCTGATTTTACAACCTTAGTGCACCTAAATTTCCAAAGTGTCTCTATGGAGTGCAGAATAAGAAATATTATCTGTAGGATTTTTTTTGAACCTGTAGAATTTTGATCTTGTCACAAATATTTTAATGAGTATTAGAGTTAATTCTATCAAGACTGAAAATAAAGTCAGTTTGACCTTAGTTGTATCAATTCCTCTATATTATAAGTTTGTACTTTTTCTCATTGAGAGCTGTTATGTGAGGAACTGATTAGTGGCTGAATTCCTATAGTCCCACAGGACATTTCCCTGTGACCACAGGTAGAAGCTCAATACCTAAATATAATTCAGTTAATGACCCAGTTCATAGAAGCAAAGCTTATCATCTTGACTAAACTGAGTAGGTAATTTAATCTTCCAATAATTTGAATTGTTAACTGCACCATAAAACATAGATTCTAGTTGCCTTTAATATCTTCTCTCAGGTCATGACTAAACGCAGCTTTCAATGACCTGCAAAGAGGCTGGCCTGTGAAACTGATCTAACAACATTCAGCTCTGTTTTTGCTTATAAGTGGAAGACACACATGTAAGTTAACATTATACAGCCCCTGCCTACACACTCAGAGCCCATACCAGAAGGGACACACTGATAAAGAAAGGACAGTAGAATATCCACAGTGGGAAACTGAGTTATCAGAGAACCATGAAAACTTCCTGAGACATTTATTTGAGATCAATCAGAAGCAACACAAGAGAAACACAAAATCTCTATCCAGGGGCTTCCCTGGTGGTGCAGTGGTTGAGAATCTGCCTGCCAATGCAGGGTTCGAGCCCTGGTCTGGGAAGATCCCACATGCCGCGGAGCAACTAGGCCCGTGAACCACAACTACTGAGCCTGCGCGTCTGGAGCCTGTGCTCCACAACAAGAGAGGCCGCACACCGCAATGAAGAGTGGACCCCACTTGCCGCAACTAGAGAAAGCCCTCGCACAGAAACGAAGACCCAACACAGCCAAAAATAACATAAATAAATAAATAAAAAAATTTTTTTAAAATGCTTCCCTGAAACCAATTCAGGAGTTTGGGTTTAAAAAAAAAAAAAAATCTCTATCCAGTACTTGCACATACACAAGACATTTTGGGAA
Source organism: Globicephala melas (assembly GCF_963455315.2). Classification (NCBI taxonomy): domain Eukaryota; kingdom Metazoa; phylum Chordata; class Mammalia; order Artiodactyla; family Delphinidae; genus Globicephala; species Globicephala melas. Next base: position 49,082,550 of record NC_083331.1, read on the forward strand.
AACACTATTCTCCTATAGGACAGTGTTAACTGACATATATTTAGATTTTGATTTAGATGTGTTTTTGAATGAATTTGACTCCTTGCATGTATCACATCTTTCAACGTCTTTTTTTCTCTTTACCGTTAATGCTATAAGCTCCTAAGTGAAAGACTGAGTTGTGGTGATTTTGTGTCTTACTAGAGTTCTTCCATATGACCACTGGGAGAGAATTCTGTGCTCAGAAAAAACTGAGTGACAGTTGTCAGCAAACAAAAATATACAAAGAGTGAACAACCACCTAGAACCCTGATGAAAGCTCTCCAGGATTGAGATGGGGTTAGTAAATTCCTGTTGATAACACAAGAGAGATCTGGCACTCCTCAGAATAGAGAGCTGAGGCTTTCCACTCTGCTCAGTGCTCACCCCAACTAGGAAGTGAATGTGTGTTGCAAGAATGTCTTCAGATGCTAGGAGACACCTCAAGCTACACGCTCGGGGTTCGTACTCTAGTTATTAGTACTCTGGCTACGAATAATGCAACTGCTTAGAATCTGCCTATGTCTCACAGAGTCTGATGAAAATTCAAGGCCAATTCAAGGCAAAGTTTTTATTGTATGGCAGCATATAATTTTAACACAAAATAACAATAATGAAAAGGGAGTTAATGATCCCTCTACCCAGGAATTAAGAGATTTCTTCTCTCTCCCCTGATCTGCCAGGAATTTGTGTCATTCTGCTTTCTAGAGTTTCCTTGCCAGTAAAGTAAGGGATGAGAAAGATGCTCAACAAGATCTCACCTAAATCCAAATTTCTATGGGTTTATTTTAGCATTGATGTCAATATAGGAACAAAATAATGTACATTAAAAGAAGATGGAAGGGGGCTTCCCTGGTGGCGCAGTGGTTGAGAGTCCGCCTGCCGATGCAGGGGACACGGGTTTGTGCCCCGGTCCAGGAGGATCCCACATGCCGCGGATCGGCTAGGCCCGTGAGCCACAGCCATTGAGCCTGCGCGTCCGGAGCCTGTGCTCTGCGATGGGAGAGGAGGCCACAGCAGTGAGAGGCCCGCATACCGCAAAAAATAATAATAATAATAAAATAATAAATAAAAGAAGATGGAAAATCATCTCTAGTATTAAGCCAGAAATATTGTAAGTCATTGACATTATTCACTTCCATTGACACACAATAACCAATTTCAACAAGCGATAAAATAAATGGGGCTTTTTTCAAATGTCTCATGACATTTAGAAAAAGCACAGGGCCACCTTTGGCTAGTATTCTGTCCTTACACCTTCAGTGATCTCACTAAAAGAATATAAGTTCAAGTATCAAAATTCAGACAGTAAAGCAATTCCTCACTCTAGAGAAAAGAAAAATTGCCACTAGATTCCTGGATGTCAGGCTGTTGTTTCTCATTAATTAATTATAATAATTAGTTATCACATTCCAAGAAATCCAATGGTATTGTAAAAACTACACTTCACCTGACTTCACAAGGAAATAAATTCTACAAGTACCACACACTGATGTTTAAAGTCCTAAGCAAACCCAAGGGAAAGAAGTCTGGATACTGAAAAAGCACAAAGGAAAGATACCTTTGGTCAGGAAGCAAGCTGAAATTTGGAGTCGTCCTCCAAGAGCAGTGAATATGCCAAACTGATGTAATCCTTAGTATTAGCTCTCTGTCGCACTTAAGAAGTTCTCTTTCATTCCAGATAAGCCAGCAGTAATTTTGCTGCATTTGTTCAAGTCGATGTTATCACTGAGCAGCCAATTATAAAACTTCCTGGGAATAACCGTTATTGCTTCAAAAGTAAAGTATTTCCTGACTCTGCAATCAGGAAACACACTGATTGTGCAGGGCTAAAGAACAGACTCTCTAGCTTTCTTTAAAAAGAAGCATTTTAAATTTGAGTACCCCTGTCTTTCTTATGCTGTTTAAATAATCACGTGTCCAAGGCTTATTAATTATGAAGGTAGGAGAAAATCAATCTATAATACAATGTCTTCTTTCTTCATAGAGTTCATTGATAAACAGATGAACTTCAGCAAACATTTAAAAATGGATACAAATATGAATATGAAAATAAGCCTCTTAAGACATATTTAAAGCAAAAAAAATAACTGGGTAAATTCTTTCACAATGGACATGAGCTTGGCTGCTTGACTCATTATTAATCTTTTTATAATAATTATAGTAGGCACAGCAAGATTTTGATAAGCCCAAAAAAGAGGGAAAAGGTGTAAAAAACAGTTGAGGAAAAAATACTAGGAAACATTTCAAGTAAATTGCAAAAACCCTGCCAAATGAGAAGAATTCATCATTTAAACTAGTCTCAATCAAAGAGAGACAGTAAGGAAAAGAAATGTATTTGCTTTGGAAGTAATACATGCCATTAGGGGACGGATAGATTTCCTTTCTAATTCTGTTTTACTTAAGAAACTATTAAGATCAGTTCAGCATTTTGAGAAAAGACTGATTTGATTTTGGAAGATATATACGTGCCATGAAATAGTTCATTTACATTAAGGAAAAAAATCACCATTATTTAAGAACCCATGAAGATGTTCCAGCCCCAGTTACTTTGGAAGAACACTCAGTCTGTGTTGTCATTTTTAAGGTGACGTTGTCTGACAGTCTCAATAAGAAATAAAACTGATTTTTAAACCATTTTCACTTTTATCCAAAAGTACTTCAGTGATTCTTTAATATATAAACTATTATTTTAAAGTAAACCTTACACAGTAAAAAAGAGGTCTAATTATCACTAGGTCTAGAGTCAAAATCGACTGGAATAATGCAGTGGTCTTAAAATCACAGAATTTAAAAGTTGAAGGCACTCTTATGGAATCACCCGTCCCCACTATCTTGTTTTACAGATGGGGAAACAAACGGTTTACATTAAAAGTTCAACCATGGGGCTTCCCTGGTAGCACAGTGGTTAAGAACCCACCTGCCAATGCAGAGGACACGGGTTAGGGCTCTGGTGGGGGAAGATCCCACGTGCTGCGGAGCAACTAAGCCCGTATGCCACAGTTACTGAGCCTGCGCTCTAGAGCCCATGAGCCACAACTACTGAGCCCACGAGCCACAACTGCTGAAGCCCATGCACCTAGAGCACATGCTCTGCAACAAGAGAAGCCACCGCAAGGAGAAGCCCGCACACCACAAGGAAGAGTAGCCCCCGCTCACTGCAACTAGAGAAAGCCCGCATGCAACAAGACCCAGCGCAGCCAAAAATAAATAAATAAAATAAATAAATTTATAAAAGAGAAAAAAAGTTAAACCATGAAAGAATAATGAGATTACAAGTAACGAGACTCTTTGGCGCCAAAGAAAGCAAGAATATCTCTACTACTTACACTGCAGTCATACAATTGCTTGGGTTTGAGTCTTGGGCTTCAGCCAAGACAGTTTCCTCTCAGATTAGGCTTTGGTTCTTAGATATTCTCAGCCCCTTTGCTCCAAACTCATTTTTGGCTCAGTGCTTCTCTGTTGTTTCCTGGTGGCCTCTGAGTTAGTTCAAGCATCAGAGAGAGAAATTCCCTGAACTTCCTACCAAGCTCTCCCGTCCTATTCTGTCTCACTGCTCTTATCTTTGAATACCTTCTCCAAAAGATATGACTTGTGCCTTTATGACCGTTCAAAATTTGAAGAAGTGATCAGATGTAAAATAAACGAGGGTAACTCACAGGAAATCCGGGGCCTTATAATTTTGATTAAGAGAATGGAATGTCCTCAGTAGTGGCTGAGTTTAGTGCTACAGAGAAATAAGACAGAAGATGGGGTGGGTGAGAAGTTAGATGGCAAAGGACAGACAAGGACAGTGCTTTTCAATTCCCCTTTCAAAAGCAAACTCATTCTTTTAAAAGTGGATTACTCAGGACTTCCCTGGTGGTGCAGTGGTTAAGAATCTGCCTGCCAATGCAGGGGACACGGGTTCAAGCTCTGTTCTGGAAAGATCCCACATGCCATGGACCAACTAAGCCCGTGTGCCACAACTACTGAGCCTGTACTCTAGAGCCCGTGAGCCACAACTACTGAAGCCCGCGCACCTAGAGTCCGTGCTCTGCAACAAGGAGAAGCCCACGCACCACAACAAAGAGTAGCCCCCGCTCGCTGCAACTAGAGAAAGCCTGCACACAGCAACAAAGACCCAATGCAGCCAAAAATAATTAATTAATTAATTTTTTTAAAAGTGGATTAGTCCACAGCATGGCATATTAGAAAAGTACATAACATGCAATTAGAGGTCTAGAGTTTAAAGCCCCATTCCGTTATCTATGATTATCTGTAGAAAAGACACCATATCCTGGTTTTTCATCTGCAAAATTGGAATCACAATGTTTATGTCAAAGGTAACCTGGGAAAATTAAACTAAAAGTGCAAATGTGCCTGACACAGTGCTAGGACAGTGAAAACATTCAACAATGTTTAATTAAATCTAAAATGTAAGTCTGACTTGTACTGTGTAAGGAGATGAAGGAAGTGAGAAGCTGTTGCTAAATTAAAAAACATTGCCTTTGTGAAAGTTAAATTGTAGTAGGGGGTATAGAATTAATAAGTAAAACATAAAGGATTTGAGATAGTAAAAACTGCCAATGAGAAAAATAATGCCCAGAAGGGGGGACAGAAAATTTGGAGGGGGTGGCAGAACAGTTGCAATTTTAGAGAAAGGTGTCTCTATAAAATATTTGAGTAAAAACCTGAAGTCAGCAAGAAGGTGAGCCATACAGATATCTGAGGGAGGAACATTCCAGGCAGATAGCACACCAAGTACGAAGGCCATGAAGCAGAAATTCGCCTGGCATGTTCAGGGAACAGTGAGGAGTCCATGTGGCTGGATGCGAGTGAGGCAGCAGATTACTGAAGAGGCCACTGTGGAGAACAGGGGCATCTAAATCATGCAGGACCTTGAAAGGACTCTGGCTTTTACTCTTGGTGAGACAGATAGCCATTGCAGAGTGCTGAGTTACATGTTTAAAGAATCCCTTTGCCTGCTGTATGGAGAACAGATGGCAAGGATAAGGGGGCAGAAGCCTACTGCACCCAGGATGAGGCAACGGTGGTTCACAGAAGAACAGCAAGGGACGGGGTAAGAAGAAGCAGGCTTCTGAATATAATTTTAAAGGCACAGTCAACATGATTTGGGGATAGATCTAACGTGGATTGTAAAAGAAGGAGAGGAGGCATGGATGAACTTTATGGGTTTTGGCCAGAGGAACTAGAGTGAGGGATGGGGATGGCTTAAGAGAGTAGGAGCTTAGCTTTGGATTGTTAGTTTTGAGAAGCTTACAGACATCCAACGGGTGATGTCAGTAGGCAGTTGAGTACATGGAGCTCAGGGGTGAGGACAGAGCTGAGAAAGAAAAATTGGAAGATATTAGCATATAAATAGCATGTAAAGCCATGCAATTAGAGGAGTCCATCAAAAAAGTGTGCACAGATGACACAGAGAGACAGAGCAAGAGGGAGAGAGACACGGTGAGCTAGGCAGAGAGAGAAATATCTCCAGGAACCAAGCCCTGAGGCGCACGATGACTATAGTTTAGGAGATGGAGAGATATGAGCAAAGGAAAATACATCAAGAGACACAGGTAAAACCAGAAATGAATGGTATCCAGAAGCCAAGAAAGAAAGGTTTCCAAGAAGGAGGGGGTAAGCACTATGAGATCATAGGTGACTTTGACAAGAAAAGTTTTGGTGGCACTTAGGGCAAAAGCCTTACTGGAGTAGGTTTGAAAGAAAATCTTAGGAACAAAATCCAAAACATTAGGTACAGACAAGCTTTTAGGGCTGTAGCTAGAGGTACAAGTGAGTCAAAAGAGGGTTCTCTTATAGATGGGAGAAATGACAGCTTCCAATAGAGAATTTCCAACAGTGAAGGGGAAATTGATGCTGTAGAGAAACAGAGTAGCACTGCAAGCAACATCTTTAAGTAGGCAAGAGGGGACAGTGGAAGACTTTGAACTGACCCAGGGCATGGAAAGTTCATCTCAAAAGGTGCAAATGCAGGAAGACATAGTGGTGGGAGTTTGGAGAATTTGTCCTCTGACTGCTTTAATTTCTCAGTAAAACTGAAAGCATAATCATCACCTGAGGTAAGGATGGGGAAGAAGATGAAATGACTATTGATCAGTAAACATTTAATTTAATTCAAGTGTGACTGTAGGCAAAATTGTGAGGTGATGGTATCTTTTTTTTTTTTTTTTTTTTTTTTTTTTTGCGGTACGCGGGCCTCTCACTGTTGTGGCCTATCCCGTTGCGGAGCACAGGCTCCGGACGCGCAGGCTCAGTGGCCACGGCTCACGGGCGCAGCCGCTCCGCGGTATGTGGGATCTTCCCGGACCGGGGCACGAACCCGTGTCCCCTGCATCGGCAGGCGGACTCCCAACCACTGCGCCACCAGGGAAACCCGGTGATGGTATCTTGAGAGCCCTCAAGCTTCACTTTCTGTGTTCGGATGATGTGGAAATGTGACTTCTACAACTCCTTCATGGAGACATTGCATTTTAACCTAAGTTTTAACTTGAGAACTGAAGTATCTTAGATGAAACTCAGGAATCAACCAGAAATTAGAAGAGAGGTTTTTGTACCCTGAAATGAAACAATGCAGGTAAACAGTGTTTTCTGCCTAGGATGAGATTGGGAGCCAACCTTGTAAGTAACAGTTGTATAAGAAATGAATTTTGGAAAAAGTTCACGTGTGGTAGGGAAAAAAAAAGTGTTCTGTACCTTACCAAAATAAGAATAACACAGTTTGATTATACAATATTTGTGTCACTTGTGAAAAATAATTCTATATTTCTTTTTTTGGACATGGATATTTATACAGATATGACCAAAAAAGGTGAAGTAAGCAGAGTCACCAATGCAAGAAAATCAAACTTCTTACAAACATGTAATCAAGAAAGTTAATCTCTTACTTTCTAACTATAGACACACAGAATAGGGGCATCTAAGAAACAATCCTGAAAAGCTGTTATTTATTACCTTATGCTGGCACTATGAGACCCCCTTTCAAATGCAGCAATATCCCTCTACCCAACCACAAAGCACTTTCAATGTGAGATCAACCTACTACCTGTTTATTCGACAGAATGCTTTGTATTCATCAAATCAGTCCTATTATTTGCTTAATGCTCACATTTTTAAAAATATACAATTCAAAATCAGTAAACCTCTAGCCAGGGTAACTAAGAAGAGAGGACACAAATTACTAATATTAGAAATGAAAGAGGGGACATCGCTACAGATCCCATGGAAATTAAAAGCATAATAAAAGAATACTATGAACAACTCCATGACCAGAAATTCGATATCCTAGATGAAATGGACCATTTCCTTGAATGCTACAATCTGCCAAAATGCATACAAGAATAAATAAATGATCTGAATAGGCCTAAATCGAATCAATAGTTAATAATCTTCTAAAACAGAAAGCACCAGGCTCAGATGGATACACTGGTGAATTCTGTCATTTAAGAACAAAATGATACCAATCCTCCATAATCTCTTTCAGAAGATAGAAGCAGAGAAAATACTTCCTAATTCATTCTATGAGGCCAGCATTACCTTAATATCAAAACAAGACAAAGACAGTATGAGAAAACTACAGCCCAATATCTCTCATGAATATAGATGCAAAAAATCCTTAACAAAATACTAGCATACCAAATCCAGAAAAGTATAAAATGAATTATATACCAGGACCAAGTAGGATCTATCCCAAGTATGTAACGGTGGTTCAACATTCAAAAATCGATTAATGTAATCTATCACATCAACAGACTAAAAAAAAAAAAAAAATCACATGATCATATCAATAGAAGCAGAAAAAGCATTTGACAAAATCCATCACCCATGGTAAAAACTCTCAAGAAACCAAGAATACAGGAATAGAGGGGAATTTCTTCAACAATCTAGAAAAAAATCTACAGCTAGCATCATACTTAATGGAGAGAAACTCAAAGCTTTCCCACTGAGATCCAGTACACGGCAAGGATATACTCTCTCAGCATTCTTTTTCAACATCATACTAGAAGTCCTTGCTAATAGGCAAGAAAAGGAAACTAAAGGTATACAGATTGGAAGGGAAGAAATAAAATTGTCTGTTCTGAGATGACATGATTGTCTGTAGAAAATCTGAAATAAAAATTTACCAAAAAAACAGCCTCTAGGTCCATCCACATCTCTACAAATGACCCAATTTCATTCCTTTTTATGACTGAGTAATATTCTATTGTATACATGTACCACATCTTCTTTATCCATTTCTCTGTCAATGGGCATTTAGGTTGCTTCCATGACCTGGCTATTGTAAACAGTACTGCAGTGAACATTGGGGTGCATGTGTCTTTTTGACACATCATCACCTGGAACACCTCCTGGAACTAATAAGTGATTATAGTAAGGTTGAATGATACAGGGTTAATATACAAAAGTCAATTGCTTTCCTATATGCCAGCAATGAACAAGTGAATTTTGAAATTAAAAACACAATACCATTTACATTAGCACCCCAAACGTGAATATTTAGGTAAAAAATCTAACAAAATATGTATAAGATCTATATGAGACCTACAAGACTCTGATGAACATGATCAAGGTAAAGCTAAATAAATGGAGAGATATTCCATGTTCATGAGTAGGAAGACTTGATATTGTCCAGATGTCAACTTGATCTATAAATTCAATGCAATCACAGTCAAATCCCAGCAAGTTGTTTTACAGACATTGACAAACTTATTCTACGGTGATATGGAGAGGCAAGCAACCCAGAATAGCCAACACAATATTAAAGGAGAAGAACAAAGTTGAAGGACTGATGCTATCTGATTTCAAGATTTACTATAAACTATGATAATCAAGACAGTGTGGTATTGGCAAAACAACAGACAAATAGATTCATGAAACATAATAAAGAGCCCAGAAATAGTCTCACATAAATATAGTCAACTGATCTTTGACAGAGGAGTAAAGACAACATAACGGAGCAAAGATAGCCTCTTCACAAACGGTTCTGGAATGACTGGACATCCACATGCCAAAAAAAATTTATCTAGACACAGACATTAAACCCTTTACAAAAATTAACTCAAAATCTAGAAAACCCAGATGACCTTGGGTATGGTGATGCCTTTTTAGATACAACACCAAAGACACAATCTACGAGCCAAAGCAATATTGAGGGGGAAAAAAAGAGCTGGAGGAATCAGACTCCCTGACTTCAGACTATACTACAAAGTTACAGTAATCAAGACAATATGGTACTGCCTCAAAAACAGAAATATAGATCAGTGGAACAGGATAGAAAGCCCAGAGATAAACCCACTCACCTATGGTCAACTAATCTATGACAAAGGAGGCAAGGATATATAATGGAGAGAAAACAGTCTCTTCAAGAAGTGGTGCTGGGAAAACTGGACAGCTACATGGAAAAGAATGAAATTAGAACACTTCCTAACACCATACACAAAAACAAACTCAAAATGGATTAGAGACCGGACACTATGTAATAAGACCAGACACCATAAAACTCTTGGAAGAAAACATAGGAAGAACACTCTTTGACATAAATCACAGCAGGATCTTTTTTGACCCACCTCCTAGAGTAATGGAAATAAAAACAAAAATAAACAAATGGGACCTAATGAAACTTAAAAGCTTTTGCACAGCGAAGGAAACTATAAACAAGACGAAAAGACAACACTCAGAATGGGAGAAAATATTTGCAAAGAAATCAACGGACAAAGGATTAATCTCCAAAATATATAAACAGCTCATGAAGCTCAATATTAAAGAAAAAACAACCCAATCAAAAAATGGACAGGAAAAAAAAAATGGGCAGAAGACCTAAATAGACATTTCTCCAAAGACATACAGATGGCCAAGAAGCACATGAAAAGCTGCTCAACATCACTAATTATTAGAGATATGCAAATCAAAACTACAATGAGGTATCATCTCACAGCAGTCAGAATGGGCATCATCAGAAAATCTACAAACAACAAATGCTGGAGAGGGTGTGGAGCAACAGGAACTTTCATACGTTGCTGGTGGGAATGAAAAATGGTTCAGTCATTTTGGAAGACAGTTTGGTGTTTTCTTACAAAACTAAACATACTGTTTTTTTTTTACAAAACTAAACATACTCACGATACGATCCAGCAATCTCACTCCTTGGTATTTACCCAAAGAAGTTGAAAACTTATACCCACAAAAAAATAACTGGCACACAGAGGTTTTAAGCAGGTTTATTCATAATTACCAAAACTTGGCAGCGACCAAGATGTCCTTCAGGAGGTGAATGAATAAATAAACTGTCATACATCCAGACACTGGAACATTATTCAGGGCTAAAAAGAAATGATCTATCAAGCTATGAAAAGACATGGAAGAAACTTAAATGCATATTACTAAGTGAAAGAAGCCAATCTGAAAAGGCTACATATTGTATGACTGCAATTATATGACATTCTGGAAAAGGCAAAACTATAGGGACAATAAAAAAGTTCAGTGGTTGCAGGGATGGGGATGGCAGACGAAAAGCACAGAGAATTTTATGACAGTGAAAATACTCTCTGTGATACTGTAATGATGGATATATATCATTATAAATGTGTCAATACCCAAAATGTTCAACACCAAGAGTGAACCCTAAAAAAAAAGAGTGAACCGTAAGGTAAACTAGGGACTTTGGGTGATTATAATGTGTCAGTGTAGGCTTATGTTTGGTAACAAATGGACAATTCTGGAGAGTGATGCTGATAATGGAGGAGGCTATGCATGTGGCAAGGCAGGGGGGTATACAGGAAATCTCTGTACCTTCCTCTCTATTTTGTTGTGGATGGACCTTAAAATTGCTCTAAAGAAATAAACTTTTATTTTAAAAAGTATACAGTTCAAGGACTTCTCTGGTGGTGCAGTGGTTAAGAATCCGCCTGCCAATGCAGAGGACATGGGTTCGAGCCCTGGTCCGGGAAGATCCCACATGCCATGGAGCAACTAAGCCCGTGTGCCCCAACTACTGAACCCGTGTGCCCCAACTACTGAAGCCCACGCACCTAGAGTCCATGCTCCACAACAAGAGAAGCCATCGCAGTGAGAAGCCCACGCACTGCAACGAAGAGTAGCCCCTGCTCACCACAACCAGAGAAAAGCCCGCGCGCAGCAACGAAGACCGAACACGGCCAAAATAAATACATAAATAAATTAAAACTTACTTAAAAAAACAAAGAAAGTATTCAGTTCAATACTATTTGTATTTACTCCAACAAACACTAGAGGGAGCTTTCTCACATGAACTAGTTTACCTAAGCAAAAAATTTTTTAAAAAATGAAAAGGTTTTTTATAAAACTGAAACAATGCCACTGTTTATAAAATATCATTACCACTGTTCCCATATTAGTCTTAGAATATTAACCACTGCTAAGTAAATTAACTGGAATTTTAACTGATTAGACAAGTTTGGCAATAAAATTAATAAGTTAATAAAATAAAGTTAAACTGAAAAAATTAGAGTATATCAATATCAGCCCTTGATAACATTTAATCTGTCAGACATTTTCAAACAGGACATAATAAACATAATAAGAAAGATACGTCTTGATTCTTCATCACGATATGTGAAAGTATGGTCATCGAAACAAAATGCTAAAACGGGACACTGGATAAGTAGTTTTAACTTATGAAATGTCTGAACTCTTGAGAAGAGAGCCTTTTGAGCAATGGTTGGTTGTGAAATGTAATGGGTCTCTGGGAAAGAGGCAAGAGAGGTTAAACCCAGAGGGACCTGGACGTGACAAGCTCAAGCTGAGATCAGGCGATAAAGCTGTAATGTTATCAAAAAGCAAAAACTGCCGTGAGTTTCTCAGAAACCTATTTTTGTCCTGGCCTTCCGTATTATTTCAGATATTTATACCCCTACAGGAGTGGTGAACGAGCATCTTGCGAATGAGAATAATCCGACATTCTTGAACTTTTATTCAGCGGCATCAGTGACTTGTAGACATTATTAACCCCTAAATGTGTGAATGTCTCCCTTTTTCAAAGAGGAAAAGTCCTAACCCACCACTACCCAAGGATAAAAAGGAAAACATACATTTGCCGCTCTCCAAAACTAGGCTGGAAGGAAGGGCAATCACAAGGAAACAGATGCCAGATCTCTAATCTGACTTGCCCTTCCCGTGGGTGAAAGGAAAAGCTCGTCTCCGCATAATGACTGCTCACCTTGGAGCGCCCTTCTGTGCCACCTCCAACCCTCACAGTGGAGGTAAAACTCCTGAAAACAACATGAGTCACAATGGACTGATGCTCCTGGTGAAATGAAAAATTAACACAATGAAATCTTTCTTCTTTTTAAATAAATTTACTTATTTATTTTTGGCTGAGTTGGGTCTTCGTTGCTGCGTGCGGGCTTTTCTCTAGTTGTGGCGAGCAGAGGCTACTCTTCGTTGTGGCGCAGGGGCCTCTCGTTGCAGTGGCTTCTCTTGTTGTGGAGCATGGGCTCTAGAGTGCAGGCTCAGTAGTTGTGGCTTGTGGGCTGAGTAGCTGTGGCACACGGGCTTAGTTGCTCCACCGCATGTGGGATCTTCCCGGACCGGGGCTCGAACCCGTGTCCCCTCCATTGGCAGGTGGATTCTTAACCACTGTGCCACCAGGGAAGTCCTACAATGAAATCTTGCATCAAGACTTGCCTTTTGGGCCTGCATTCCTTCTTTCTGCTTGGGACATGGTGAATTTACCGAGAACAGTTTCTGATCAGAGAAAACTTTTTTTTTCAGAGCTGATACAGGCTGTTTAAAGATATTCTTCTTTGTTCATTAAATATCAAATAAATCCCCCCCTCCCCTTCTTTGTGTGATCCGGCTAAATGATACCCAAGGAAAGCATATAATGGTTTAGGTGATACAAACCACCCCAGTTTCCTGTTACCTTTGATTGAAGAAATCAATGAAATGCTTGAGCTTTTCAGACCTGGAGAAAGAACACATTCTGACTATGCACCTCACAGGCATCTGACTTAAAACCAGACTAATAAATATAGTACTCCCAAAGCAATAAACCTTTACCTTTGAGTTCTCTGAAATGTCACCAGATTGCTTGAAAGCCACCTGGATGAGTGCACTGTGTCATGACTAACCTTTGCCCAGCAGAAACACAGACTTATCCACCCTTGGACATGACCTGTGGACAGAGATCTTCTCTCCCCTTCAACAGCACTCAATCACATGATGCCATTACCTTTCAATTAATTGATCTTTCATAAATTTGTTAAGATTTCAAGTAAACAGTGGTATCTCAAAGCCTCTCACCACAAAAGTATTTTTACTTATCAAATTTCATGGATGTCAAACACTTAACTGCCAAATTTTAATTCCTTGAAGGAAACTCTCACTTTAGAATTTTAAGTATTGTTAAGTGTCACAACAGAATGTGTGGCACTGAAATATTTATCATGATGTAACAGCCTTAATTTTCTAATACCCCAAATGCTTCCTCATATCTATTTCCAAAGCATTAATAATTACAGCAATGCTTCAAGGCTGACATTATAATCAACTTGACTGGAGATAAAAGAAATTAAGGAAATCTGATCAGTGGCAAGTAATAATTGGCCTATATAGTGTGATAATGCGACAAGAGTTAATTTTCATTAAAATTTTCCACAGGATCTATCTGAGCTGCGTCTTGCAAAAACGTTTAACTTCGAAGTCAGAAAGCAAATTCAAAGCAAACCAGCAGTCCTCATATTTTTCATACACGGATGGCTTTCAAGAAAGAATAAGATGATTCTTATCATAAATCATTTATGAAGGACTTATCAGGTGAAACAGGCACTGTTTTATCTAAATAGCACCCAGCTTAATTTAGAAGAAATGGTTCTAGTGGACGCTGCCAATCCTTGCACCCTCCCCCAGCCCAATCTCCCCACCCCCACAAAGTAGGCCACAATGGAGGGCATGTAATCTCGATGGGACCAGTGACAGATATAGGGGTTGCCATGTGACCCAAGCCAAGTCAATCTGAGCAGCTCCCTAGTATTTTCCAAACAGAAGGAGAGACACAACTGTTTTGCATCTGAGGTCTCATGCTGTTGAGGAAGTTCGTCTGGTCCACAACAGGTGGACACATCCCTTCACTGGAGAAAGTCAGCCTAGAGTAACACAAAATGAAACCTAGAGGAAAACAATTAAAACCAAGATTTAGCGAAAGAGATTCCTGGGGTCTCTGGCTATAGACATCCTTGGAGATGTGACTAATGATCTCTTGGTGTCCTCCAATTCTGGGGTCACTCGGGATCCTTTCATATGGGTGAGGGGTTTTCACCCTTGCCTCTAAGAGTCCTGACTAGTATACAAGTCTACGAGAATATACATCAATACTGATGTTAAAAATCTGTTAAATATTATATATAACCTGTTGAACCCAATCATTGGGACTGAGTTCATCTGCTATGACTGAAACCCAAAACAGCAGTTGATTACATAAAACAGAAGTTTATTTCCCTCTCATATAAAAGTCCAGTTGGCAGTGCAGGGCTGTTTTGTTTTGACATTGTGTCACTAAATATCAAAGACTTGGGTCCTTCTATTTTCTTGTTATGCCTTGGGGGCCTCAACCCCATTGTCCAAAATAGTGGCAACTGTATTCCAGGTAGTAGGACTAAATAAGAGAAAAGAAGAGCAAGAGGTACACACGTACACACACACACACACACACAAATAATGGACAGTCTCTTTCTTATGGAAGTTTTCCTAAGGAAGTTGACCCCCCCTCAAAAAAATCTACTTATACCCCAATGACCAGAACTAGAGGAATTTCTAGCAGCAAGAGAAGCTGAGAAATGTAATCCTGACTCTGGATGGCCACATACCTAGGTTAAAATTCTATTACTAAAGAAGAAGGGAGAACAGAAATCAGGAATAATCTTCATTCCTGTCATAACTGTCAATGATTTATCAGAAAAAAGGCATCATTCAGAGCTCATCAAAAAAAAACAAATGAAGGTTAGCTATGTCAGAGTATTTAAATCACGTAACGGTTCTAAAAAGGAACTTATGTCAAAGTTTCAGAAATATGTACTTAATAAAGAAAAGAGTAGACCAGGTGTTTCAAAAGATAACCTTCTGATCAACCCCCAAAGACAGTCATGGGACTACAGCTTCTCACTCAAAGAAAACAAAGCACTGATGGCAATGCCAGTAAACTACATGGGCAGTCAACACTGAGATGTATACATATTTTTTCCTAATAAACCACGTTAGCTGGTGGTCTTTAAGTAAACTTCTACAGTTCTTTAGAGATAGCAATGGGGCAGCAACCCACAAATAACCACCTAAAACTTATTTCAACCTGTAATATACCTCTGCTTATATTATTCTGGTGCAGTTAAATAGCAGATTTCAAGGACTTAGCACAAAAAATATAACTCATTAATAATTTTTTACTGATCACATGTTGAAATTATGTTTTGGCTAAAGTATACTATTAAAATTAATTTCACCTGTTTCTTTTTACCCCTTTTTAAAAAAAATCCCTGACTCAGCAAAATTTTATTGAACAAATGTTACGAGCAAGGAAGTGAAGCCGTGCACCTCAGAATGGGACTTGAACCCACATGCCAGGACTCGAACCCGGCCAAAACCCAGATTGGGCCTCAAACCCACACAGCCGGGACTCAAACCCGGCCAAAACCCACAGTCTTCCAACTGAGATCACACACCTGGTTTCTGGACTTAATGAAGCTCAGGTTCTTGAAGTCTCATCGCAGAAAGAATTCAGCAAGAGACAAAGTGATGGGTAAGAAGTGGATTTATTTAGAGAGAAACACACTCCACAGAGTGTGGGCCATCTCAGAAGGTGAGAAAGGCACCAGGGTATGGGGTTTTCAGTTTTTATAGAGGAGGGTAATTTCATAGGCAAATGAGTGGGAGGAGTATTCCAGCTATTTTGGGAAGGGGCGGGGATTTCCAGGAATTGAGCCACCGCCCACTTTTTGATCCTTATGGATCCTTGGAACTGTCACGGCGCCTGTGGGTGTGTCATTTAGCTTGCTGGTGTGTTACAGTGAGTGTATTCTGAGGCTCAAGGTCTAGTGGAAGTCGACTTGTCCGCCATCTTGGACCCATTTGGGTTTAATCAGTTTATGTCATGTCCTTGGGCTATGTTATTCTTTCAAAGATTGTGCCCTGCCCCCTTCCCTCCTGTTTCATTCTCCCCTCAGAGATTTTACTCCCATATTCTTATGGGAAGCAGAAGGGCTACGGTCCCTCTTCTGTAACTGCTTCAAGGCTGAGCAGGGGCGACGACCCTGCCTGTCAGTGAGTAAAAATCTCTGGATGCCTGATCTAGGGGCGCCAGGGGCAGGACAGCTCCTTGTTTTAAGTCAGTATAGGCTGGAATCCTCGCACAGTCATCATCTTGGTGTATAACTGTTGTAACTGCTTCCATAGACTTTCTCTCAATCTCCTTGATGATGAAGCACTTTTTGTAACAGCATCAGAGTACAAAAATATCTATAAATGACAAAACACTTAAAAGGCATGGTTTAACATCTGATTACAGTGTAATCGATAAAGAAACTTGGTTACAATAACCAGAATTATGAATGATTACATTTAGCTTAACATGCCAAATAATCCTCGTTAAATATTTCTCTCTAAGATATCTCAGGGGCCCTCGAAAGTACCCCAAAGTTAGCTAGAACAAAAGAAACTTAATTAAAATTTGATATTTGGGAAGTTTGTCAAAAAGTTTTAAAACACTTGGTCAAATAAGATCATAGGTCACTGTGAGACAATACTTATTTCTTAACCAAAGTTACAAAAGATCTCAAAAGCAAATACAGATCACTTAAAGGTAAAGAAACTCATACTATCTGTTATTAAATGCAGCATTTCAAGAAAACTTTGGAGGGATAAACTAAATCCAGTCTTGTCCCAGCCCACTCCCAACAAAATTCATTTACCCAACTAAATTTAATCCAATCTTAGAAAATCTTGATCACACACAACTTCTTTCAGTTTTTTTCTCATACCTCCCACCTTCTTTTACTAAAAACACACATCTTACTTTCCTTAAAAGTTTTTTTTTCCACATTCAGTTACTTTTCTTGTTGACAATTCGTAACAGATAGAATAAGGTTTCATTTGACCTCTAGTAAACCTAGGTACAACAAAAAAGTATTATACTCAACATTGATGATTTTAAAGACATGTCTAACCAACAAGTTTAAGCCACCTTCAATACCAGATATCTGTTTAGTACTGAATATTTCCCAGATGAGATGAACCTGAAATGTATTCTGGCCATATTATTTTCTACTTCTGAGTATTTACATAAGCACTTAATTTTTTTTTCTTTTTAATTCATCTGTATTTGTTACAACTTTTAAAGCAGAATGTGACTTGAGCACTACATCTCCCTTCACAAAACTTGCTCCAAGTCACTTTTCAAAGAGTTTACAACATGCCTAGATAGGCTTATAATTTTGCTACTCTCAACAACACTTTTCTTTGGAAAACAAGCCCTATGTATGGAGAGTGACTCCCATCAAGTTGGTTCAGTTGAACATACTAATTTCTAGAGCCCTGGCACATGCAGTCCATAACTACAGGTGAGGGAAGATTTAAAAAGTAAATCCCAGAAGACGAAAGTTGCTTCAAGAAGTATTTTCTTTTAAACATCAGGGTATATACTTCAGAACACTTCAGTGACAGAAGACACAGAGGCCTCATAGTTCCCATGCCAAACTTTCAGTCCTGAGTCAGGCACAACATGAAACCCATCAGTTACAAGGGGTTAGATTCAAATTTGGCTACTGACAGATGGAACAAATCAAGGTCACCTATCTAGATGGCTAAACCCTTTTTACTAGTGTTTACAGACAAGACACTTCTTAGGATTTCTATTTATCCTTGACAAGTCAAGCTCTAAATTTTTTTTAAGCTTATTTTAACTTTATTTTTTTAACATCTTTATTGGAGCATAATTGCTTTACAATGGCGTGTTAGTTTCTGCTTTATAACAAAGTGAATCAGCTATACATATACATATATCCCCATATCTCCTCCCTCTTGCCTCTCCCTCACACCCTCCCTAGCCCACCCCTCTAGGTGGTGAGCTGATCTCCCTGTGCTAGGCGGCTGCTTCCCACTAGCTATCTATTTTACATTTGGTAGTATATGTAAATCCATGCCACTCTCTCACTTAAGTTCTAAATTGCCTCTTTTTTAAAACTTTGCATTTAAAAAGATGTCAGAGATAAGGGTTCCTGAGAAGACGAGATAGGACACTTGCATCTCAAAGATACAGGCAAGTTCCTCCTAGAATGACTTTGTTTCCCCTTTAATACTTAAAAGCCTCTTAGGATAAATAGGGAAGGCTTTGGGAGTGGTAAAAGGATTGCTGGGCTTTGCATTATTTTTAGAGCCACACCTCTGGTCCTGTAGAGACTACATTTGTAGGACTTCCCTGGTGGTGCAGTGGTTAAGAATCTGCCTGGCAATGCAGGGGACACGGGTTCGAGCCCTGGTCCGGGAAGATCCCACATGCCACGGAGCAACTAAGCCCGTGCACCACAAGTACTGAGCCCACTTGCCACAACTACTGAAGCCTGTGCACCTAGAGCCCGTGCTCCACAACGAGAAGCCACTGCAGTGAGAAGCCCATGCACCACAAAGAACTGTAGCCCCCCCCTCGCCGCAACTGGAGAAAGTCCGTGTGCAGCAATGAGGACCCAATGCAGCCAAAACGAAATAAATAAATAAATTTAAAAATAAAAATTAAAAAAAAAAGACTACATTTGTAAAACAAGAACAGTTTTGCTTTCTTTTTCAAAGAATTGGGTGGTTACCTCAATGATATTGAAGGACTGACATACCCATTCACCTATGTTGGAAAGTTTTACTTTTCTTCATTTAGCTTAAGGGAGAAGGCCTCCTCCAAAATTCCTATGAGGCTCTGAATGTCAACTATGGTCAGTTTAGTCAGACCAGTGGCCTCCTATTTTGGTAATCTACTCACAAACATTTCTGAGGATCTTCCTTAGGTTTAAGAAATTTGTACCTTATATTGAGACATTATATAACACTTTTTACTTAATAATCACCGACTGGATATACTGGCCAAGCCTAGAACCTCAAGATTCCACATTCCAGGGTCTACTAAGGTTTCTATTTTAGCTTCAGATTTTATCTGTTCCTTTTCGCTTTTTTTTAGAACCATTTGGTGATGAGGGTGGTGCAATTTAGTCAAGATTTGCACTTACAATTTTAGATGCTACCCCTTCCAAGGTAATCTCCCAACCAGGTGTTAGTGCCCCAAAAGTCACAAAGAAATGGCACAGAAGACATCCCCAACAATGTTGACGATGAGTGGGAGTTGGTCTAGCTATAAGTTGGGAATTAAGGGGCAGCATTTGTAAGGGTCAGAGGGAAGGGAGTAAAAGCAATAAAAAGTACACCTTGGTGGTAACACAGGTCTTCTGGGGTTCACAGAAGGAAGAAAGAAATAGAACAGGAATGAATAAGAATACAAGAATGTAGGAGAAAAACCTCAGAGTCAAGGAGAAGATTACAGAGATTAGCAATCCTATCCTGGACCTGCTGTTGAATGTGCATAAGTATACGGGGTTGACCCGGTCAAAAATGAGCAGACATCGGCAGAGCATCCTCCCCAGTATGCCTGGCTCGTGGCATCCCATGGGCCTCTTTAGAACCAAGACCTAACTTATGGATCCTTGGAACTGTCACGGCGCCTGTGGGTGTGTCATTTAGCTTGCTGATGCGTTACAGTGAGTGTATACTGAGGCTCAAGGTCTAGTGGAAGTCGACTTGTCTGCCATCTTGGACCCATTTGGTTTTAATCAGTTTATGTCATGTCCTTGGGCTATGTTATTCTTTCAAAGGTTGTGCCCTGCCCCCCACCTCCTGTTTCAGAAGTATTCTTTTTTTTTAGATATATTAACATACAACATTATATTAGTTTCAGGTATACATCATAATGATTCGATATTTGCATATATTGTGAAATGATCTGGATATAAGTCTAGTTAACATCCATCACCATATATAACTTACAAAATGTTTTCCTCTTGTGATGAAAACTTTTAAGATCTACTCTTTTAACAACTTTCAATAATATAATACAGTGTTATTAACTACAATGTCCATGCTATACAGTACATCAACATGACATTTATCTTATAGCTGGAAGTTTGTACTTTTTAACCACCTTTTTGCTTCTGTTAAAGTGGTTTCTAGAACTTTTTAAATGACATATGTGACTCACATTATATTTCAATTAGACAGCACTGCTTTAGAATTCTATTCCCTATATACCCTTCAAGGGAAAGTAAAATGTTAGGAACTCTATCAAAAGCCTATCCTGAATTCTTTAAATAGAAATGATCTCCCTCCCACCCATGGCATACAGTTGGCACTCAATAAATACTTCCTTAATAAACTGCTAGAACATTTTGTTTTTAACCTCATGGTACTTACGTTTTGACTTGCCTGTAATTTGTCTTCTTCCTTGTGTCTCCTACAAGATTCTAAAATTCCTTGCTTAAAACTCTCTCTTATTTCATTATCTATTTCCTGGGCGCACAGTCTGTTCGCTTCCCTGAACTATTCTGTCTCATCTCCTGCTCTTAACCCATTTCTTAACTTATCTCCAGTGAGTTACTATATTACTTCCTGGATAATCCTGCAGCACTGCTTCAAGTCAACCTGGCAGGAACTCTCCAGTTTCTTGAAAACTCTACTTCAATTTGGCAACATGAAGAGATGAACGGGGAAAAAAAAAAAACAGTGAAAAGACATGCCACTGCAAAAGATAAGAATATGAGCCCACATTTTTGAAAACTCAATTACAATAAAAATATTTCCTTACACAAATATCAGTTAAATGGTTTTCTTGTGAATAATCTACAAGTCTGTGGGCTGATTCAGGAAAAAAAATTTTTGAGAGAGGTTATTCCTGCAATGTTTCTGAAATAAACAAACAAAAATAACTTATAATTATAAAAAAACAAAGCAAACAAACAAAAAAACTCAAGTTATGGTATGATTAAAAAAACCTAAGGACGGGCTTCCCTGGTGGCGCAGTGGTTGAGAGTCCGCCTGCCGATGCAGGGGACATGGGTTCGTGCCCCAGTCCGGGAAGATCCCACATGTCGCGGAGCTGCTGGACCCGTGAGCCATGGCCGCGGAGCGTGCGCGTCCGGAGCCTGTGCTCCGCAACGGGAGAGGCCACAACAGTGAGAGGCCCGCATACCGCAAAAAAAAACAAAAAAACAAAAAAAACAAAAAAAACCTAAGGACGAAATGAGAGAGTAACATTGACATATATACACTACCAAATGTAAAATGGATGGCTAATGGGAAGCAGCTGCATAGCACAAGGAGCTCAGCTCAGGGCTTTGTGATGACCTAGAGGGGTGGGATAGGGTGGGTGGGAGGGAGATGCAAGAGGGAGGGGATATGGGGAATATATATATACTTATAGCTGATTCACTTGTTGTATAACACAAACTAACACAACATTGTAAGATGTTTAAAAAAAACAACCTAAGGAAAAATCTTTCAGAAACCTCCTTGCCTTTCTTAAATACTCCTAAATATTTCAACCTATAAATACCAGATAAACACAAATGCTGTCTTTCAGCTTAGTGAACAGAATGTGACGAACATAAGAGCATCACTAATAAATCTGCCCTGAAAACTGCCTCTAGGGCATAACCGCCTCTCAGGCCTATCAGTAGCGATAAGATGCCCTCAGAGAACAGGAACAAGTGTGATGGAGGACAAAGCCACACTGCTCTTCAGCCTGGGAGGCCCTTTGCCCACATTCCCCTCTGACTAACACAATTCCCTGTAGGAATATTTCCCTCCAGAGCCCTTTCCAACTGGTGCCTGACCCAGGATCCCAGCAGCCTTAACACACCCTTCCAAATAAACCACGGCATCCATTGCTTCCCGAAGAGGGCACTTAACATATTATTTTTAGTTACCCAATGGCATCTGTCTCACAGATGTGTCTCATGCCTTTTTCTCTGTCCATACAACAAAGCTTAGCACATATGGCTCACACTCAACATATGTTTGCAAAATGAGCGAACAAATGAATGAGCAAACAAATAAAGAGAAAACGGTGGTTCTGCCCACCTTCCTAGATCAGAAAACTAAATAGGTTCTTGCCCGAACCCAGAGTGTCTTCATTTGGGAAAATAGTACTAATCAAATTATGAATGCCACCTGAAAAGCAGGTGTCTACGCCAAAAGGAAAAGATGATAAGAGGCTTTGCATAGCCATCACTAATGCAAAACAGGAACAACCTGTAAATGAATATTGGGGAATGTCACCTCTTTATAAGTAATATTTGCTGTGGACTTATTCCGTGCACTTTCTAGAAAATAAAAGCTAACATTGATTGAGTATGTGCCAGGCGCTGTTATGTGCCAGGCGCTGTTCTACATGCTTTATACATTTTATCTCCTTTAATCCTTACAACCATCCTTTGAGCTAATTCTATTATTATCCTCATTTTACTGATAAGAAATTGTCGTATATTCTGCAGATTTACATAACCACACACTAAATCACGTTAACTGGATCAAGAAAGTGAAGATGACAATTTCCAACCTTGAGAGAAGGATAAGATCAAAGTAGTTTTGATAATAACAGTAAGCTGATATCAAACACTGGGTTTCCTTATGATTAGCTGTATACACCACAAAGCTGCCATGGCCTGCTTTGATCTTAAACTATTTGCAGTGTTTTCATAAACATCATCAGTCTAACTCTCTCTTACAAGGCTTATCCACAAATATTAGATGGAAAACAAAAAGATTAGGAAAGACGCCCTCTTACGAGAGCACCGGAATCACAACTAACTGCTGAACAATCATCAACAGGGAGACACTGGAACTCACCAAAAATACACTCCACGTCCAAAGACAAAGGAGAAGCCACAGGGAGACGGTAGGAGGGGCGCAATCACAATAAAATCAAATCCCATAACTGCTGGGTGGGTGACTCACAAAGTGGAGGACACTTATACCACAGAAGTCCACCCACTGGAGGGAAGGTTCCGAGCCCCACGTCAGGCTTCCCAACCTGGGGGTCCGGCAATGGGAGGAGGAATTCTTGAGAAACAGACTTTGAAGGCTAGCGGGATTTGATTTCAGGAGTCCAACAGGATTGGGAAAAACAGAAACTCCACTCCTGGAGGGCAAACACAAACTAGTGTGTGCACTGGGACCCAGGGGAAGGAGCAGTGACCCCACAGGAGACTGAACCAGACCTACCTGCTAGTGTTGGAGGGTCTCCTGCAGAGGCAGGGGGTGGCTATGTCTCACTGTGAGGACAAGGACACTGGCAGCAGAAGTTCTGGGAAGTACTCCTTGGGGTGAGCCCTCCCAGAGTCTGCCATTAGCCCCACCAAAGCGCCCAGGTAGGCTCAGGGTTGGATTGCCTCAGGCCAAACAACCAACAGGGAGGGGACCCAGCCCCACCCATCAGCAGTCAAGCGGATTAAAGTTTTACTGAGCTCTGCCCACCAGAGCAACACCCAGCTCTACCCACCGCCAGTCCCTCCCATCAGGAAACTTGCACAAGCCTCTTAGATAGCCTCATCCACCAGAGGGCAGACAGCAGAAGCAAGAAGAACTACAGTCCTGCAGCCTGTGGAACAAAAACCGTATTCACAGAAAGATAGACAAGACGCAAAGGCAGAGGGATGTACCAGATGAAGAAACAACATAAAATATTAGAAAAACAACTAAATGAAGTGGAGATAGGCAACCTTCCAGAAAAAGAATTCAGAATAATGATAGTAGAGATGATCCAGGACCTCGGAAAAGAATGGAGACAAAGATCGAGAAGATGCAAGAAATGTTTAACAAAGACCTAGAAGAATTACAGAACAAGCAAACAGAAGAATTAAAGGACAAACAGACAGAGATGAACAATATAATAACTGAAATGAAAAATACACTAGAAGGAATTAATAAGCAGAATAACTGAGGCAGAGGAAAGCATAAGTGACCTGGAAGACAGAATAGTGGAATTCACTGCCATGCAACAGAATAAAGAAAAAAGAATGAGAAGAAATGAAGACAGCCTAAGAGACCTCTGGGACAACATTAAATGCAACAACATTCGCATTACAGGGGTCCCAGAAGGAGAAGAGAGATACAAAGGACCCGAGAGAATATTTGAAGAGATTATAGTCAAAAACTTCCCTAACATGGCAAAGGAAATAGACACCCAAGTCGAGGAAGTGCAGAGAGTTCCATGGAGGATAAACCCAAGGAGAAACACGCTAAGACACACAGTAGTCAAACTGGCAAAAATTAAAAACAAAGAAAAATTATTGAAAGCAACCTGGGAAAATCGATAAATAACATACAAGGGAACTCCCATAAGGTTAACAGCTGATTTCTCAGCAGAAATTCTACAAGCCAGAAGGGAGTGGCATGACATATTTAAAGTGATGAAAGGGAAGAACCTACAACAAAGATTACTCTACCTGGCAAAGATCTCATTCAGATTCAATGGAGAAATCAAAAGTTTTACAGACAAGCAAAAGGTAAGAGAATTCAGCACCACCAAACCAGCTCCAAAACAAATGCTAAAGGAACTTCTCTAAGTGGGAAACACAAGAGAAGAAAAGGACCTACAAAAACAAAGCCAAAACAATTAAGAAAATGGTAATAGGAACAAACATATAGATAATTACCTTAGATGTGAATGGATTAAATGCTCCAAACAAAAGACACAGGCTCACTGAAATGATACAAAAACAAGACCCATTATATATGGTGTCTACAAGAGACCCAATTCAGACCTAGGGACACATGCAGAATGAAAGTGAGGGGATGGAAAAAGATATTCCATGCAAATGGAAATCAAGAAAAGCTGGAGTAGCAACACTCATATGAAATAAAATAGACTTTAAAATAAAAAATGTTACAAGACACAAGGAAGGACACTACATAATGATGAAGGGATCAATCCAGGAAGATATATCAATTATAAATATATATGCACCCAACATAGGAGCACCTCAATACATAAGACAACTGCAAACAGCTATGAAAGAGGAAATCACCAGTAACACAATAATAGTGGGGGACTTTAACACCTCACTTACACCAATGGACAGATCATCCAAACAGAAACTTAATAAGGAAACACAAGCATTAAATGACACAATAGACCAGATAGATTTGATTGATATTTACAGGACATTCCATCCAAAAACAGCAGATTACACTTTCTTCTCAAGTGCACACAGAACATTCTCCAAGATAGATCACATCTTGGGTCACAAATTGAGCCTCACTAAATTTAAGAAACTTGAAATCAAATCAAGCATCTTTTCTGACCACAAGGCTATGAGGTTAGAAATGAATTACAGGGAAAAAAATGTAAAAACACAAACACATGGATGCTAAACAATACATGATAAATAACCAAGAGATCACTGAAGAAATCAAAAAGAAATCAAAAACTACCTAGAGACAAATGACAATGAAAACACGATGATCCAAAACCTATGGGATGCAGCAAGCAGTTCCAAGAGGAAAGTTTACAGCAATACAATCCTACCTCAAGAAACAGCTAAAATAAACAATCTAACCTTACACCTATAGGAACTAGTGAAAGAAGAACAAAAAAACCCCCAAACTTAGTAGAAGGAAACAAATCATAAAGATCAAAGCAGAAATAAATGAAACTGAAACAAAGAAAACAATAGCAAAGATTAATCGAACTAAAAGGTGGTTCTTTGAGAAGAGAAACAAAACTGATAAACCATTAGCCAGACTCATCAAGAAAAAGAGGGAGAGGACACAAATCAATATAATTAGAAATGAAAAAGGAGAAGTTACAACAGACACCACAGAAATACAAAGCATCCTAAGAGACTACTACAAGCAACTCTGTGCCAATAAAATGCAAAACCTGGAAGAAATGGACAGATTCTTAGAAAGGTATAACCTTCCAAGACTGAACAAGAAAAAAATAGAAAATATGAACAGACCAATCACAAGAAATGAAATGGAAACTGTGATTAATAATCTTTCAGCAAACAAAAGTCCAGAACCAGATGGCTTCACAGGTGAAATCTATCAAACATTTAGAGAAGAGCTAACACCCATCCTTCTCAAACTCTTCCAAAAAAATTGCAGAGGAAGGAACACTCCCCAACTCATTCTATGAGGCCACCATCACCCTGATACCAAAACCAGACAAAGATACTACAAAAAAAGGAAATTACAGACCAATATCACTGATGAATATAGACGCAAAAATCCTCAACAAAATACTAGCAAACAGAATCCAACAACACATTAAAAGGATCATACACCATGATCAAGTGGGATTTATCCCAGGGATGCAAGGATTCTTCAATACATGCAAATCAATCAATGTGAAACACCATATTAACAAATTGAAGAAGGAAAACCATAAGATCATCTCAATAGATGCAGAAAAAGCTTTTGACAAAATTCAACACCCATTTATGATAAAAACTGTCCAGAAAGTGGGCATAGAGGGAACCTCCCTCAACATAATAAAGGCCATCTAGGACAAACCCACAGCAAACATCATTCTCAATGGTGAAAAACTGAAAGCATTTCCTCTAAGATCAAGAACAAGACAATGATGTCCACTCTTACCACTATTATTCAACATAGTTTTGGAAGTCCTAGCCACAGCAATCAGAAAAGAGAAAGACATAAAAGTGATCCAAATTGGAAAGGAAAAAGTAAAACTGTCACTGTCTGCAGATGACATGATACTATACACAGAGAATCCTACAGATGCTACCAGAAAACTACTAGAGCTCATCAATGAATTTAGTAAACTTGGAGGATACAAAATTAATGCACAGAAATCTCTTGCATTTCTATACATTAATGATGAAAAGTGTGAAAGTGAAATTAAAGAAACACTCCCATTTACCACTGCAACAAAAAGAATAAAATACCTAGGAACAAACCTACCTAGGGAGACAAAAGACCTGTATGCAGAAAACTAACACTGATGAAAGAAATTAAAGATGATACCAACAGATGGAGAGATAATACCATGTTCTTGGATTGGAAGAATCAATACTGTGAATATGACTATACTACCCAAAGCAATCTACAGATTCAATACAAACCCTATCAGATCACCAATGGCATTTTTTACAGAGCTAGAACAAAAAATTTTAAAATTTGTATGGAGACACAAAAGACCCCGAAGAGCCAAAGCGGTCTTGAGGGAAAAAAACGGAGCTGGAGGACTCAGGCTCCCAGACTTCAGACTATACTACAAAGCTACAGTAATCAAGACAATATGGTACTGACACAAAAACAGAAATATAGATCAATGGAACAGGAGAGAAAGCCCAGACAGAGATAAACCCACACACCTATGGTCAACTAAGCTATGACAAAGGAGGCAAGGATATATAATGGAGAAAGGACAGTCTCTTCAATAAGTGGTGCTGGGAGAACTGGACAGCTACATGTAAAAGAATGAAATTAGAACACTCCCTAACAGCATACACAAAAATAATCTCAAAATGGATTAGAAACCTAAATGTAGTAAGACCAGACGCTATAAAGCTCTTAGAAGAAAACATAGGAAGAACACTCTTTGACATAAATCACAGCAAGATCTTTTTTGATCCACCTCCTAGAGTAATGGAAATAAAAATAAACAAATGGGACCCAATGAAACTTAAAAGTTTTTGCACAGCAAAGGAAACTACAAACAAGATGAAAAGACAACCCTCAGAATGGGAGAAAATAGTTGCAAACAAATCAACAGACAAAGGATTAATCTCCAAAATATATAAACAGCTCATGCAGCTCAATATTAAAACAACAAACAACCCAATCAAAAAATGGGAAGAAGACCTAAATAGACATTTCTCCAAAGAAGACATACAGATGGCCAAGAAGCACATGAAAAGCTGCTCAACATCACTAATTATTAGAGAAATGCAAATCAAAACTACAATGAGGTATCACCTCACACCAGTTAGAATGGGCATCATTAGAAAATCTACAAACAACAAATGCTGGAGAGGGTGTGGAGAAAAGGGAACCCTCTTGCACTGTTGGTGGGAATGTAAATTGATACAGTCACTATGGAGAACAGTATGGAGGTTCTATTCTAAAAATAGAATTACCATATGACCCAGCAATCACATTACTGGGCACATACCCGGAGAAAACCATAATTCAAAAAGACACATGCCTCACAATGTTCATTGCAGCACTATTTACAATAGCCAGGTCATGGAAGCAACCTAAATGCCCATCGACAGATGAATGGATAAAGAAGATATGGCACATATATACGATGGAATATTACTCAGCCATAAAAAGGAACAAAATTGGGTCATTTGTAGAGATGTGGCTGGATCTAGAGACTGTCATACAGAGTAAAGTAAGTCAGAAAGAGAAAAACAAATATTGTATATTAACGCATATATGTGGAACCTAAAAAAATGGTACAGATGAACCGGTTTGCAGGGCAGAAATTGAGACACAGATGCAGAGAACAAATGTATGGATACCAAGGGGGGAAAGTGGCGGGGGGGTGGTGGTGTGATGAACTGGAAGATTGGGATTGACGTATATACACTAATATGTATAAAATGGATAGCTAATAAGAACCTGCTGTATAAAAAAATAAATAAAATTAAAAAAAAGAAAAGATTAGTAAAGTTTTTAATGCACAGCTGCATTATCAAATATCTAATATCAGTATCTACCAGGTCAACCTACCAATAACATCATCTTAAACATGTAGATTCAAATGACTACATTGAAGTTTTGGGCAATGAATTTGGACCACAAACCACAACTACTATTTAGCATGTCTAAGAAGAATGCACTACAAGAACAGTTTTTACAAACGCTTTTTATATGGTTTCATATGTTTTTATAAAAATGATACCTGTACTTCCCTGGTGGCGTGGTGGTTAAGAATCTGCCTGCCAATTCAGGGGACACAGGTTCAAGCCCTGGTCCGGGAAGGTTTCACATGCCGCGGAGCAACTAAGCCCGTGCACCACAACTACTGAGCCTGCACTCCAAAGCCCGTGAGCCACAGCTACTGAGCCCACGTGCTGCAACTACTGAAGCCCAAGTGCCTAGAGCCCGTGTTACGCAACGAGACGCAACGAGAAGCCACCGCAATGAGAAGCCCATGCACGGCAACGAAGAGTAGCCCCGCTCGCCGCAACTAGAGAAAGCCCGAGCAGAGCAACGAAGACCCAACACAACCAAAAATAAATAAATAAGTAGATTTTTTAAAAAAATTACTTTCTGCTCTATTTTTTTAAAAAATAACACCTGCTGTAAAATAATAAAATGTGCGTTTATATAGCTTTATTGTTTTTTCTTAATGATACATGCTCATTGTAAAATAAAATAATAAAGATAAATATAAATAAGAAAATACTCATCCAGAAATGACCACCACTGAAATTTTAGTAAACACCCTCCGGATATCTCTCATGCACAGGTAATTAAAGTATAAAATTTTGAATAAATAGCATCATTCTAAACACAAAGACTTGTGACCCCCGCACACACACCCCTCCCCGCTTTGGGCTTGAAAACATGGCTTAAGCACTTTTCCATCTCAATAATTAGGGATCTTTATCATCGTTTTTAAAGTGCTTTCTAGAACAGCAATTCTCATTCTTTAACATTGTTGAGAGACTTCAAAGAGCTTTTGTGTGTGTGGTTATGTTAATTAATATTTACCATTTTAGAAATTACAGGTGAGAAAATTTTAAATATTTATTAATTTGTTCATTTAAAATAACAACAAATCATTGCAGATGAACTTAAGTGATGTATTTTCTTTAAAGATAGTTTAGTTTTTTTAAACAAAATTTTGTGAGAAGATTGATATTGTTTAACATTTTTGCAAATATCTTTGATGTCTGACAACAGAAGGCAGCTAGATTTTCTTATCTGTTTTTGTACTCAATCTGCTGCAATATGTTGTTTTGGTTTAAGTACAGGAAAAAAGCCTCCAGCCTCACATAAATATATATATAGGGAAAATGAAGGATTTTAAGACCTTGTCTAATAATTGTGTATGTCTCTATTAACACTATCCCCAAATCCAACAAATGATAGTTTCTTAAAGATGTGCTGCAATGCAAAATCTAGAGCTATATCAGTGAACTTTCTGTACTCTGTTCCATTAAAAATCCATTTCTGGGCTTCCCTGGTGGCGCAGTGGTTGAGAGTCCGCCTGCCGATGCAGGGGACACGGGTTCGTGACCCAGTCCGGGAAGATCCCACATGCCGTGGAGCGGCTAGGCCCGTGAGCCATGGCCGCTGAGCCTGCGCGTCCAGAGCCTGTGCTCCGCAGCGGGAGAGGCCACAGCAGTGAGAGGCGTGCGTACCGCAAAAAAAAAAAAAAAAAAAAAAAAAAAAAACCATTTCTTTATCTCGCTCTTCAAATGGATCTTTTACCAATACATGACTTCATAACTCATACAATGGTGTTTTGGAAAATATTAGTTCACTGAGTTATATAAATGTTGGCATTTGACACATTTTATTAAATATTATCAAAATATGACTTCTGTTAATATCCATACAACAGCACAAATGCTTTTCCTCTAGACAACCATTGTATTTGAGTGTGCAGTTCCCATTTTGTCACCTATATTACATATATAAATATAAATTTGTTCTCAAGGGACAAAATTTAATAAATTGAATAATTTCTACTCATCCATCAAGGACATTCTCAAATGGACCTGGCCTTCTTTTTAACTATGAATTCTTGGTGGTGACAAATATAGTGACCACTAGTAGAGTCTGGTGCCAGTACACTGATTCATGCTAAGGCATCAGCAGTTTTATCTACCTTCGCTTTTAGACCAGCAGTACAAATGTCAACATAGTGAAAAAGACACATTACACCTTAACGTGATGAAAGTAGTTTTGCTGACCCACTGAAAGCACCTCAGGGAACCCAGAGTTCTACAGCCACATTTGAGAACCATGGTTAATAGAGTATTCTACGATGCCCACAGTAATAAAGTACTAAAACTTTAACCTATCTCCACTACATTCAATTATTTGTTAAACGTATGGACATACAGGTTATAATCAAAATTTAATGCCTTCCAAAATTGTTCAAACAGGCTCCAAAACCAGCTCTCCAATTTACTGGCTGTATGGTCTCATACAAACGTATTATTAACTTCTCTAAAACTGTCATCTTTTTTCATATATAAAGTGGTTTAATGAGACTTGCTTCAAATGATTATTGTAAGGATTAAATGAGATAATACATATGTTTGGCCCATAAGTGCTCACTAAATGGTAGCCATTGCTGCTCACCATCTATTCTGGGTTCAAATAGTTTGGATTTTTTTTTTTTTATGGACAGACAGACTGAAATATTCCAGACTTTTCTTCTCATCCTAAAACAGGAAAGCAATATGCTTACTTGAATCTCATCTTTACGACAGCTAGAACCATATGATGCATTGCCAGGGATGGAGATATTCCTCAAGGATGTAATGGTGGAATGAAATGAAATGAATGAAAGCTTAAGGATGCTGCATGTGAACATCAAAGAGATTTACAAAAAGACCACAAAATTACAGCAAACCTCAAGGTATATGAGTCAGCAATTGTCAACAGACAAAATCTCATCTTTCTCTGTGACTTGGTTTGTCGGAATCACTGTGTATGTGTGTGTGTGTGTGTGTGTGTGTGTGTATGGATAGATAGATAGAGCTTTTGCAAGTTCCTCTTTCCACATCTAATCACCTATCTGCATCTGTGCCTTCATACTCTGCCTTGTCTCCCATACTGTGAATGAACACACTGTTAGTGAAGGCCACCCTACACACACACACACACACACCACACACACACACACACACACAACTTGGACATCAGATGCCATCACCTCTTGCTCACTCCTGAAACCTTTGTCTTCTCACTTTTGACCTTCTTCTTACTAAGGTGGTCCCTGGAATGCTACACTTAACCACCTTTTAACTATAGCAATTAATATTTTTGTGGGTTTTAATATTTATATAATAAAATGTATATAGGGCTTATTGTGTGGCAGCCCCTGTTCCAAACATTTGACAAGTACGAATCGGTGGACATCCTTTGCTGTACTAGATACACCAGATAATATACTACCCACTGCCACCCACGTGGCTTGCTGTGAACAGGCCAAGTCTACAAAATGTAGACATTTCAATACCTTACAAAGTACTTTTCAACTAACTTTAAGTTGACTTATAAAATTACCTTATGAGGACAACAGGACAAGTATAATTAACTTACAGAAGTAAACCCGAGTTTACTATCATCTCAGATGTGTTTATTTTGAGCTCAAATCATATTACCATATTACTTTCTTAATAGCCCAGATTTAGCAGGATCATGGTTTAGATTCCACAGATTTTAGATCTTGCCAGGGCCCTTATGAACTTTGAGAAAATAAATAACATTATTAAACACAAGAGGTCATCAAAAGTATTGACATTCATGAAAAGAGCAGTGGTAATTTTGGTTATTTATTAAATCATTATGACAGATGTTTCAGATGTGATAGTTTCAAAAAAATAAGAGGGCTTCCCTGGTGGCGCAGTGGTTAAGAATCTGCCTGCCAATGCAGGCGACACGGGTTCGAGCCCTGGTCCCAGCAGATCCTACATGCCGCGAAGCAACTAAGCCCGTGCACCACAACTACTGAAGCCCGCGTGCCTAGAGCCCATGCTCCGCAACAAGAGAAGCCACCACTATGAGAGGCCCACCCACCGCAACGAAGAGTAGCCCCCGCTCGCCGCAACTAGAGAAAACCCACGTACAGCAACGAGACCCAATGCAGCCAAAAATAAATAAAAAATAAAATAAATTTTAAAAAAATTAAGAAATGCCTTAAAAAAAATAAGAAAAATACAGAAAATAAAAGAGTGCTCAGCAAGAACCACCTCCATGTCAAATACTTGCTAGAATATATACCTTATTACTAAATAACACAAATAATTATATTTCATATTTCAAATACAATAGAAGCCAGATTTGCCAGCCAATCTTTTTAAAAAATTAAAAAGAATGTAGCTAGTTGTTTTGTTTGGTTCATGTTTTATTTCTCAGTATAAGTCAAATCAAATATGTTCTTGCCAGTGACCCTGAACCCTGGAAGCAACGCTACTGTGCTTTCACTACACAAACATAATGTAGACTTTGAGTTGAAGAGAAACAACAATAGAAACAGGACTATATCTATTTAATTTCATTCAACAAACAATATCAAGCAGTTACTATGTGCAAAACCCTTGCTAGATTTGGCAAAGCGTACAGTAGGTGGAAATATCACCACATTCAAAAAGATTGCATCCAGTTATAAACCAATGTCACCTCGATTTTAAAGAATAAATTTTAAAAGATGATTATCTCAGGAGGAAAAAAAAAGATTGCATTATTGCATTCAGTATAGAGGTTGCCAAGTGCACAAACAATCATTTACAGAGAGAGGCACTAAATACAGAGATTTTGCATATAGAAGTATATGAATTAAAAAATGACTTTATTGGGACTTCCCTGGCGGTCCAGTGGTTAAGACTTTGCCTTCCAGTGCAGGGGTTGTGGGTTCAATCCCTGGTCAGGGAGCTAAGATCCCACATGCCTCATGGCCAAAAAACCAAAACATAAAAAAGAAGCAATATTGTAACAAATTCAATAAAGACTTTTAAAAAGGTCCACATCAAAAAAAATCTTTCAAAAATGAATTTATCAAATTTTAATATGCTTTCTGAAAAAATTATTGCCATTCCTTTAAATATTAAAGTAGTCCTATGAGGGAAGTTTAAGGACAAAGTAGAAGTTTTCTAAAATCCAAAGGGATGGGAACCCAGCAGGTACATGTACTGGTTTGTGTCTACCAAGCCATGGACAAAGTTAAGCCTGAAAAGGATTCATCTTCTGCTGTTTCTCCCCAGTGACTTCTCCCCATAGAGGCTGTGGCTCTTAACTCTGTGGAATATCTAAACAGGAATGATGTGTAAAAAGCTGACTCTTACACTAGAAGGCCTCTTTCACACACACTTTTTTTTTTTTTTTTTTTGCGGTACGCGGGCCTCTCACTGTTGTGGCCTCTCCCGTTGCGGATCACAGGCTCCGGACGCGCAGGCTCAGCGGCCATGGCTCACGGGCCCAGCCGCTCCGCGGCATGTGGGATCCTCCCGGACCGGGGCACGAACCCACGTCCCCTGCATTGGCAGGCGGACTCTCAACCACTGCGCCACCAGGGAAGCCCTTTCACACATTTTTTTAAGCGAGTAGTGAAGTTCACAAGTCATAATATGAAATGCATTCCCCCAACATTATAATAAGATATCTGTATACTACCAAAGGCTGTTTATATAAAGAGTCTTTGTATTACTTGATTAGTTACTAGAAATAGCAAACCTACAAACAGTTTAGGAAGTTCACAATTCACTAGAGAAAAAAAAAATGACACCTTGGTATGTATCATGGCTCCGGAACCAGTTAATTTTTGTGTTCCTTCCATTTTAATTGGTTGGCCTGTTTAAGCTTCCTCATTTATGTACAGGATCAAGTTGTTTTTGCAACCACTGGCTCTGGACTTTCCGACAGAGCACCTTGTTTGTCTTATGACCTACTATTAATGTAGTTTCTGCTTTCAAGCAATGTTTTCCACTGGGTTATTTCACATGCTGATAACCTAGGTAAGGGTAAATGCTTAATCCAGTTTCCTTCATTACAAATCACAAGCTTCAAATCTAACACCTCCACCGGTGTAGAAAAAATTCCGTACAGACTCACAGGCCGGTCCCATTCATTATACTAAAACAATAAAGCACATTTTTCTTGCAGGCATGAATGTTGTTAATGGAGTTTATATCTCAACCTTTTACCATCTAAACAGCTGTTTTCAAAGGAGGGATAATAGAATTGACCTAAGAGCAGTACCACCACTCAGAGGTCTGAAACCTTTTCAGATCTTGTTGACCGTTTTAAAAAAATCAAGTTCATCTGCAGTGACAAACTGTCTTGAAACAAGTTTTGAACAATTTGCCTTTGTCTCACCAGAGGAAAAAGCAAAGAGATTCTTAAAATAAAGACTAAAAGGGGATACTTCAAACACTTTTGCATTTTTTTCCCTAAAAGAGGCCTATTTGCTTCACAACACTGATTTCTATTCAGGGAAAATTTCACAAGTTTGTCATCTAATAGAATTAATTATCAATAAATAAACCCAACAACTAATATCTGACTGGAATTTCTACAATTCAGAAATATGAATACCAAAAAGAAAAAATTAAACAATGATGAAATGGACAAACGATCATAACATAGATTTTGGGGAAAAAAACAAAACCAAGTAATCACATCCCTTACATTTATTTAGAGCATAAATGTAAGGCATTTAGAGCATAGAGTGTTCTGAGTACTTAGGTATTTTCTTTTCCTACAGTGTTGAAAAAATATTCTCGTCACAAAATAGACACATTTTCAGATGATAAAAGACTCAGAAGGTTGACCCATATAAGTGTTTTGGAAAAGTTATTTTAAAATATGCTTGAACAAAACAAAAGAGTACAATAAGAAACAGGAAGTCATGGGATGAAGGAAATAGTGACTCCAACCTTGAGTGCTGTGCCACAGGCATGGGTGCCATTAGTCCCACTGAACCAGGATAACAGAGGACTCTGGGTGAGGCGTATCTAGGAAAGGAAGAGCCTCCAGGTTGGTTAATACACTTGAAATGTTAGAAGAATTTAAGAATATAACTAAAGCAGAAAAGGCAAGAAAAAACTGGTAGAGACCGCAGGACAAAACAAAAAAGCTGCAAAAGAAAAGACATATAATTATGGCACACTGACTTTCTGGTGAATATTTACAGAGTTACAATAGCATGACCTATTACTAATGAGCAAATTTTAAAGTCAGTCTAAAAACAAAGCATGAAATTAATTATGGGCACATCGTGATGTAATGATATCAATTTTATCAACATAAAAAAAGTATAGATACCAGAAACTAGAAAGTGGAAGTAGAGAAAAAGAGATAAAAAAATGAAGGTAATAGAATTGACATAGAAATCTTAAGAAATGCTGTCTAAAAAGCACTAATTTGAAAAGATACATGCACCCCAATGTTCATAGCAGCCTTACTTACAATTGCCAAGATATGGAAGCAATCTAAGAGTCCATCAACAGATGAATGGAAAAAGAAGATGTGATATATATATAGATATATATATATAGAGAGAGAGAGAGAGAGACAGATATACACACATATAGATACACACACACACACACACACACACACACACACACACACACAATGGAATACTACTCAGTCATAAAAAGGAACTAAATTTTGCCATTTGCAGTAACATGGATGGACTTGGAGGGCTTTATGCTAAGTGAAATAAGTCATACAGAGACAGACAAATACTGTATTATATCATTATATGTGGAATCTAAAAAATACAGGAAACTAGTGAATATAACAAAAAAGAAGCAGACTCACAGATATAGAAAACAAACTAGTGGTTACCAGTGGAGGGAGGCAGCAATATAGGGGTGGGGAGTGAGAAGTACAAACTATTGGGCTCAAGGATGTATTATATAACACGGGAAATATAGCCAATGTTTTGTAATAACTGTAAAGTCAACGAAAATTAAATGAAAAGTAACCTTAAAAATTATATTTAAAAAATTTAATTGTAAAAAAGAAATGCTGTTTATAGCTGATGGAAGAGGATATGGAAATCATGGGTAGAAGACCTGAAAACAGAACTACATTGTGAGAAGAGAGCAAAAAGAGGTGGAGTAAGTCAGTCTACCTTTGACAGGACCATTTCTTTCTCTTTGTTTCTTCTTTTTCTTTTGTTTTGTTTACTTGCAATGTATCCATAAGTACACCATGACCTTTTCCAGAAAACTTAGTCCAAGTGAAGAATATCATAATCTACCAAAGTTACCTAAACCAGAAAAACCTAGGAATTATCCCCTAGTGTAATGGATTTGAGATAGCTTCAAATTCTTTGTAGTTCTCCCACTGAAAGGAAGGAGCTATCTGCCTCCCCTTGAATCAGGGCTTGTCCTTTAACAAACTGAATGCAACTGAAGCAACATTCTGGGATATTCAAGCTCTAGTACTAAGAAGACCTGGCTGCCTCTGCTTTCTCACTCTGAAAACAAAGCCAGCAGCTATATAAGAAGTCAGACTGCCCTGAGACCACCATGCTGTGAGGAAGCCCAAGCCATCCATGTAAAAAGGTCATATGGAGGAAAAGAGGTGCTGAGCCAGGCTCCAGATATTTCAACCATTCAGCTGAGGCTCCAGATATGAGAGTGAAGAAGTCACCATAGGAATTCCAGTCCCAAAAGATACCAGGTAGAGTAGAAATAAACTGTTCTCACCATGGAGAACCAAACTGCAGGGTGGTAAGTAAATAAATGTTGTTGCCATTTGAAGCCACTAAGTCTGGGGGTGGTTTGTTACACAATAAGCAATACAAAAATCAATATCTAAAAATGAGCTGGTGCCACAACAAAAACCTAAAATATGAGGCATTGGCTTTGGGAGCGAGCACTGTGTAGACACCTCGAAGGAGACAGTTCCTGGGAGGCAGAAGGGCACTGGGGAAACTGCTATTGAAGGCCAGAGAAAAGGGGACATGAGTTGTGTACTGGCAAAACAAGGAGTAAAACTGTCATTCACAGTTATGTGCATGATATAAAGTATCTAAGGAGCTTGTGAATCGGGTTAAGGAGATTCTAGGCAAAAAATTAAACGTGCAACTGCCTTTTTTTAGCCTCCAGTGATAAAGTATGAGAGAAGCAAGATAAGCTAAGAAGAAACTGTTCAGTTTTCAAAGCAAAAATTAGAGGAAATACAAAGGATCCAGGACTTCAAGGGTCCAACTGTAAAACTGCTTCTCATCTGCAGTCTTTCTCAGCAAAAGATTCTCAGAGTAAAAATCAGCTTCACAGTCTCTGGGCAAAGATCAAAGTAAGGCTCCGCCAGTAAAAACGGCAGCAGGATAAATATCAAGAAAGTAAGACTCTTTTTTAAAACCTCAAACATCTGAGGCCCTGGTTCCTAGGCTCCCTTAGCTAAACAAAGGGGCATCTAAGACTCTTAAAGTGCTGTCCCACAGCAACCTGACACCCCACCTAAAGTAGAGAAGGGCCAACCCATCTCACAAATATTTCTGGGTGTGACTTTTGTCCAACAGACTAGACTGTAATTTGATACAGAGGAAGTCCTTAAAATTTGGGGAGCCATACCAGGTTGCTCTAAAATGAAATGTGACATTCCAAAATTAAAAGAGGCCTTTGGGTCCCCAAACTTCTATGGGTAGGAAGCAGACTGAAAAAGCTATTCTGGTGCAAACACAGTCCTTTCTCATTGGAGAGAAGGGATGGCACAGTGGATGGAGTCTACTGGGAACTACAGAAAGCCATTCCCAGTGAGAAATGGGCCCTAATCAAGGTATTCCCTGCCCCTAGAACAGGGGAAATTGGCTGGATTTCAGAATTGCTATGGACCAGTACCTGTTACGTAGTTCCATAACCCACTCCCACACATCTATTTTGAACAGAGTACCTACTGTACTTATCTTGTCCCTGTTTTCCCATTTTATGTTGGAGGAGGAGACCAGATAACTTGTCCTTTTAGTTCACAACTCTCTGCATCTGAGAAATCACACCCAATACACTTCATCTGCACCTAGACATGATTTAACGAATGAGATTCCAGTATTTGAGTCTGAGTCTGATGCTCTGATGGAATGAGACTGCAGGGCATCTTGGAAATGGGTAAGTGTATTTTTCCTGTGAAAGAACATAAATAATTTGTGGCCACAGGGCAGATTGTGGTGGATTAAATATATGTTTATAAATTATTTGGTGGGGGCTATTTCCCACGTCTTAAACCCTGCCTGGACTTGTGACTGCTCTGACCAATAGAATGCAGTAGAAAGAATGTTCTGGGATTCCTGCACCCATGCATTAAGAAGGCTTTCAGCTTCTATTTTTGTACTCTGATGAAAAAACAGTCTCCACATAAGAAGTCAGACTATTATGAGACTGAATGCTATGATGAAGCTAAAACTGGCCATGTGGACATGCCACAGCGAGATTCCTGGCCAGCCCCTAGATGACAGCAATCTCAGCTGAGGCACCAGACAGGGAAGAAGCCATGCCGAAAATTCCAGCTCTGTCAGATGCCATATAGAGTAGAGAGCTATCTTTACGAAGCCCTGCCCAAACTGCAGAATAGTGAGCAACTAAACAATAGCTATCAGTTTAAGCAATTAATTTGTAAGGTGATTTGCTATGCACCTGAGAAAGTCAAAACACCTAATTTCTCCCTCTCCCTTCACCGCCACCTACCACCAATATATACAAAACATCATTAATTTCTCTCTCTCTCTACCTCCCAAATATTGCTCTAACAAGTCCACCCTTCTCTTCACTCCCACTGTTTATATTCAGTCTCAGCATTTTTTGAATAAACTATTCCAGAAACTTCCTAATATCCCTTCACCACTCACCACCACCCCGGACATCAATCATTCTCCAAATTACAGTCAAAGTTTCCCTTCTTGACGGAAATCTAACGTTACGGCCATGCTTAAAATCATCACTAGCTCTCCAGCACACACAGGAAATCCTGCAGCGTGGCATACCAACAAAGCCTTCCACGAGTTGGCTTCAGACCACCTCTTCAGCTCCATGTCCCATCATCTCCCACAGGCGATGAGCACTCCAGAAAATAAGTAAATCAAGTATGAAAAATCCAAGCATAGATTCTGGAATCTAGATGCCTAGATATATGCCACCACTAATTAACCACGTGAACCTGGGCAACCACTTGAAACAGACTTTAGTTTCCTTTACATACACATTAGTGTTAAACAAGAACTAGATCATCTCGTCTTCTCTTAGCCATCTCTAATATGCCGTAATTCGCTTTTTAGGAATTGGAAAAGAAAGAAAACGTGTTTCAAAGGGGAAGTTACACATACCATCCTTCTCTCTGGCCCCAAGCCCTACCCTCATGCCTGGCTGGGAGTTAGTCTCCAGGATTAGCTCCCCTCGTCTGTTCTTAATCCCCCCTTTACTTTCTCTCGAGTCATGTTATCTTCACAAACTCCAAGCTTCCTTCTCATGGTGGCTCCCCTGATGATGGGACAAGTGGAGTAGTGGAGGGTACCTGTTGGAATTTGCATGCATGACTATTTATGAGTCATGTACTTCACAGGCAAGAATCACCTCTATAATTACTTTCAGTCAGTACATCGTACTAAATGATCTTGGCATTGGGCAGTTTTCCCATAGCTGAAAGTAAAGTATAATCAGAAAGAACAATATTTTAACTTCAGAGACATAATCAATTCTTTTCTATCAAGAGTTATGTATGTATAAAGTTTAAAAATACAATACTCTGGCAATGAGAAAGTCCCTTCTTAGCAATAAGTAACAGTATTTGCAGAGTAATCTACAATTTCTCACCCAAAGGATGAAGCACATTTATTTGCCAGATTAAGAAAGATGTTTTTGGTTTGGATTTTTACATTTTTTTTAACTCCTGGAAAATAAAGGCAACAAATTCCAACTACTTTTAGAATGTGTCTATCAAACTGTAAATCAAAAGAAAAACTACATTGTAAGGTCGATGAAGACGGACACTTTTTCAGTCCTGGAGACTAGTCTGTTTGCCAAATTAATGAATGAGTTAATTGAGAAGGGAACATTAAGCAATGAGGCATTACTCAAATCCTGAAAACCTGTGGACCTTTGCTCAAATGGACACTTCACATCAAAATGTGATTAGCACCTCCTGAAGCACGTAGACCTTTAGCTGTTCTCCCATCTCTTATAAAGCTATTGAAACAAAGCTGTGTGTATTCTGTAGGATGTGTAACAATGAGCCAAGGGTGTCCCAAAGTCAAGGATATACATGGCATGCATTCCAGCAGAATCATTCTTACTTATAGATTGGAGAGAAGGGGTTAAATAATCTTACTAGTAAGCAATTTAAAACATTTTTATATCAAAAAACAAGATGTAT
The DNA here is from genome assembly GCF_963455315.2 of Globicephala melas. Taxonomy (NCBI): domain Eukaryota; kingdom Metazoa; phylum Chordata; class Mammalia; order Artiodactyla; family Delphinidae; genus Globicephala; species Globicephala melas. Next base: position 49,123,665 of record NC_083331.1, read on the forward strand.
TACAGATAGACTAAACTATGCATTCATTCTTAATATATAGCGAAGCTTCAAAGTAATTTAGAGCTTGTAGCAGACTGCAAAGGTGTCACCCCCCATTCTCCCCAGATGTACAGCTTCACTTTCCTCTGCCCTTAAGCTTTGGTTGAGAAATTCAAAAAGACTGAACAGAACATTTCACCATTCTTTCAATACAGAAAAGAGCCATTCCATAATGACTGTGCTCTAATAAATGCTTCCATTCTCAGGTAATACTTCAAAGAAAACGATAAAATATTTAAAGGTGAACTTTCTGATCACATTCTCCATTTAAAAGGTCATTTGCCTACGTGACTCCATATATTTTATTTGGTACCTAAAACTTTTACTTTAAAAACCGTTTTCCATGTGATCTTCCACTCCTCAGTAAACGTGCGCACGCGCACACACACACAAACACAGTATTATGATCTGTGATGAAAAGATTTCTAAAATTATTTCATGTTTGAATTTTAATTCAAGTGAGCACAGAATAAAGGGTAAAATTTACCAAAAAAAATGTAAAAGTGAGAGAGACACAGGAAGATTTTATACCTAAAAACACATACCGCCTAAGCACAAAAGGAGAGAAACAGAACTCACAGAGAGGTAAAGTTACACACACACGAGGCGTCTGAACTTCTGTCTCAGCCAAAATCAGAGGAAGCTGTGAAGCAAGACAGCCATCGGGCCCCGGGTGAATGAGGTCCACAGTCCAGTGTCACAGAATGTCTGGCATTCGCAGTCATGAGGAAAGAACACGCAGCCCCCATGCTCTAGGGCCCCTCTCTTAAGGACTGCTCCAGGCATGCAGGTCCAAAATAAACCAAACCAGAAAGACTGAACTGCCTTTCACCCATTGGTGACGACCTAGTTCTGTACCTGGCCAGGTTCATAGATCCAGGGTCAACACACTTTTTTCCTTTGGCCGCATGGCATGTGGGATCTTAGCTGCCCAACCAGGGATCAACCCGTGCCCCCTGCAGCGGATGCGTGGAGTCCTAACCCCTGGACCGCCAGGGAAGTCCTGATCAACGCATTTTTAACGCCTCCTCTTCCACCACATCCTCAGCTTCACATCATGACTATTTTTCAGAGAAAAAAAATGTGGGTTCTTTTGGTGGGGAGACAGCAGGAAAATAATTATTAGTTCTAATTTCATAGGTAGTAATAAAACTATTTGCTAATAATTGGTTTTTCATCATTACTAAACAAAATGTTTGCCTTATAATCTTTATTATTTATATATTGCTTAAAATACTTTCTGAAAGATTGCGAGGGTTTTGTGGAGGTATTTTTTGCATACTACCATATGGTCACGAAACTTACTAATTTTGATCTGGTAGATACCTTAAGGAATAAAGACAAGTGTAAATAATTTTGTTAAATACACACTCCAACATTTTCAAAATTCACATGCCGCTCCAAAATAATTAATGCATAGACAAAGAAAATGATTTACTACTTACTATTATTTGTTTTTTCCCTAGTTTTATTGAGATAAAATTTATATACAACACTGTATTAGTTTTAGATTTACAACATGATGTGTTTTTTGTTTCGTTTTGTTTGCGGTACGCAGGCCTCTCACTGTTGTGGCCTCTCCTGTTGCGGAGCACAGGCTCCGGACTCACAGGCTCAGCGGCCACGGCTCACGGGCCCAGCCTCTCCATGGCATGTGGGATCCTCCCGGACCGGGGCACGAACCCGTGTCCCCTGAATCGGCAGGCGGACTCTCAACCACTGCGCCACCAGGGAAGCCCCATGATGATTTGATTATTTACTATTATTTCTATATCTCTTCTGATACAAATTTCAACTGCATTAGATTTTACCATAAGAACCTATAATTTTTCCTCTTCCTAGGTGTACTAGAGCATCATTATAAAAGAGTACTTATATATCCCAATATTTCATCTTTTTGTGTTTACTGTTAAATATTTTGTGTTTACTATTTAAAGAGCTCAAACAAATTGACAAGAAAAATACAGATTCAAGTGGTACAAAGGATATGAATGGATAATTCTTTTTTTACTGAAGTATAGTTGATTTACTATTATTTTAGTTTCAGGTGTACAACATCGTGATTCAACATTTTTATAGATTATACTCCATTTAAAATTATAAAATAATGGCTAGATTTGCCTGTGCTGTACAATACATCCTTGTAACTTATTTATTTTATACATAGTAGTTTGTGCCTCTTTACCTCTACTCCTAGCTTGCCTCTTCCCCCTTCCCTCTCTCAACTGGTAATCACTAGTTTTTCTCTATATCTGTTGAGTCTGTTTCTGTTTTGTTATATTCATTCTTTTGCTTTATTTTTTAGATTCCACATATAAGTGATACCATACAGTATTTCTCTTTCTCTGTATGACTTATTTCACTAAGCATAATACCCTCTAGGTCCGTCCATGTTGCACCAAATGGCAGAATTTCATTCTCTTTTATGGCTGACTAATATTCCATTTCGTATATATACCACATCTTCTTTATCCATTCATCTGTTGATGGACACTTAGATTGCTTCCATATCTTGGCCATTGTAAACAATGCTGCTATGAACACTGGGGTGCATGTATCTTTTTGAATTAGTGTTTTCGTTTTCTTCAGATATATACCCAACAGTGGAATTGCTAGATCACACGGTTATTCTATGCTTAGTTTTTTGAGAAACCTCCATAATGTTTCCAGACTGGCTGCACCAGTTTACATTCTCACCAAGAGTGTACTAAGGTTCCCTTTTCTCCACATCCTTGCCAGCATTTGTTAGTTGTGGTCTTTTTGACGATGGCCATTCTGACAGATGTGAGGTGATATCTTATTGTGGTTTTGATTTGCATTTCTCTGATGATTAGTGATGTTGAGCATCTTTTCATGTCACTGTTGGCCATCTGTATATCTTCTTTGAAAAAATGTCTATTCAGGTCTTCTGCCCAGTTTTTAATCATGAACAGAAAATTCTTAAGAAAAGTAGTAAAATAGGGGCTTCCCTGGTGGTACAGTGGTTAAGAATCCACCTGCCAATGCAGGGGACACAGGTTCAAGCCCTGGTCCAGGAAGATCCCACATGCCGCGGAGCAACTAAACCCATGCACCACAATTACTGAGCCTGTGCTCTAGAGCCCGCGAGCCACAACTACTGAAGCCCGCGTGCCTAGAGCCCCTGCTCTGCAACAAGAGAAGCCACCACAATAAGAAGCACGTGCACCACAATGAAGAGTAGCCCCTGCTCGCTGCAACTAGAGAAAGCCCACGTGCAGCAACGAAGACCCAATGCAGCCAAAAATAAATAAATTAAATAAATAAATTTATTTTTTAAAGAAAGAAGTAGTAAAATAAAGATAAGGGAGAGATGTTTAAATGGAAAAATAAAGAAATACAGATTAAATCAAGAAGATGCTAGTTTTGGAAAAGATTATAAAACAAAAGATTATACACAGTGCTGGAGAAGATCCAGTAAAACGAGGCATTGGTGCTATAACTGTAAATTAAAATAGGCTTTCAGTAAAACAATTGGATACAATATTTAATACCTTCATACAACCTGACTGTTTTTTTGTTTTTGTTTTTTAAGAAGATGTTGGGGGTAGGAGTTTATTAATTAATTTATTTATTTTTGCTGTGTTGGGTCTTCATTTCTGTGCGAGGACTTTCTCTAGTTGTGGCAAGCGGGGGCCATTCTTCATCACGGTGCACGGGCCTCTCACTGTCGCAGCCTCTCTTGTTGCGGAGCACAGGCTCCAGACGCACAGGCTCAGTAGTTGTGGCTCACAGGGCTAGTTGCTCCGCGGCATGTGGGATCCTCCCAGACCAGGGCTCGAACCCGTGTCCCCTGCATTAGCAGGCAGATTCTCAACCACTATGCCACCAGGGAAGCCCCAACCTGACTGTTTAACTTTTTAACTCCACTTTTAGGAATCTAGCCACCACCACCCCAAATTAAATATAGAAATATTTCTAAAAATTATTAAATTCTTCTTAAAAAATAAACCATTTTTAAATTTCTTTTTAAAAAATCCTTTTAGAACAGGGATATAAATAATGATATAGCTGTACATCAGAGCGTTACTAATTATTAGAAACAATTTATATACAATATATATATATCCCACATGAAAGAATAGTTAGATGACGTATAGCTGATTCACTTTGTTATACAGCAGAAACTAACACAACATTGTAAAGCAATTATACTCCAATAAAGATGTTAAAATAAGAAAATAAATAAAAAGTGAAAAGTAAAGAAAAAAGAATAGTTAGATGAATTATAGCATATTCATTCTGAGAAATAATAAGCAATCATTAATTTCTTAAAAGATGACACAATAAGAAAAAGCAGAATACCACGCACATATGGACACCTTATCTTTGATAAAGGTGGCAGGAATGTACAGTGGAGAAAGGACAGCCTTTTCAATAAGTGGTGCTGGGAAAACTGGATAGCTACATGTAAAAGTATGAGATTAGATCACTCCCTAACATCATACACAAAAATAAGCTCAAAATGGATTAAAGATCTAAATGTAAGGCCAGAAACTATCAAACTCTTAGAGGAGAACATAGGCAGAACACTATGACATAAATCACAGCAAGATCCTTTCTGACCCACCTCCTAGAGAAATGGAAATAAAAACAAAAATAAACAAATGGGACCTAATGAAACTTAAGCTTTTGCACAGCAAAGGAAACCATAAACAAGACCAAAAGACAACCCTCAGAATGGGAGAAAATATTTGCAAATGAAGCAACTGACAAAGGATTAATCTCCAAAATTTACAAGCAGCTCATGCAGCTCAATAACAAAAAAACAAACAACCCAATCCAAAATTGGGCAGAAGACCTAAATAGACATTTCTCCAAAGAAGATATACAGACTGCCAACAAACACATGAAAGAATGCTCAACATCATTAATCATTAGACAAATGCAAATCAAAACTACAATGAGATATCATCCCACACCAGTCAGAATGGCCATCATCAAAAAATCTAGAAACAATAAATGCTGGAGAGGGTGTGGAGAAAAGGGAACACTCTTGCACTGCTGGTGGGAATGTGAATTGGTTCAGCCACTATAGAGAACAGTATGGAGGTTCCTTAAAAAACTACAAATAGAACTACCATATGACCCAGCAATCCCACTACTGGGCATATACCCTGAGAAAACCGAAATTCAAAAAGAGTCATGTACCAAAATGTTCATTGCAGCTCTATTTACAATAGCCTGGAGATGGAAACAACCTAAGTGCCCATCATCGGATGAATGGATAAAGAAGATATGGCACATATATACAATGGAATATTACTCAGCCATAAAAAGAAATGAAATTGAGCTATTTGTAATGAGGTGGATAGACCTAGAGTCTGTCATACAGAGTGAAGTAAGTCAGAAAGAAAAGGACAAATACCATATGCTGACACATATATATGGAATTTAAGAAAAAAAAATGTCATGAAGAACCTAGGGGTAAGACAGGAATAAAGACACAGACCTACTGGAGGACGGACTTGAGGATATGGGGAGGGGGAAGGGTGAGCTGTGACAGGGCGAGAGAGAGGCATGGACATATATACACTACCAAACGTAAGGTAGATAGCTAGTGGGAAGCAGCCGCATGGCACAGGGATATCGGCTCAGTGCTTTGTGACCGCCTGGAGGGGTGGGATAGGGAGGGTGGGAGGGAGGGAGACACAAGAGGGAAGAGATATGGGAACATATGTATATGTATAACTGATTCACTTTGTTATAAAGCAGAAACTAACACACCATTGTAAAGCAATTATACTCCAATAAAGATGTTAAAAAAAGAAAAAAAGAAAAAGCAGAATACAAAACTGTATACATGGTATTATTACAATGTAAATTTTTTTGTGTTTTATTTTAGAATAGTTTTAGATTTACAAAAAAGATGTCAAGGTAGTATAAAGAGTTTCCGTATAATTCAAACCCGATTTCTCCTATTGTTAACATCTTCCTTTAGCATAGTGCATTTATCACAATTAATGAGCCCATAATGATACATTATTATTAACTAAAGTCCATGTTTCATTCATATGTCCTTAGCTTTTCCCAAATGTCCTTTTCTGTTCCAGGATCTCATCCAGGAGACCACATCACATTTAGTTGTCATGTCTCCTTAAGTTCCCCCCGGCTGTGACAGTATCTCAAACTTTCCTTGTTATTGATGACCTTGATAGTTTGGAGGCATACTCACATGGCATTTTGTAAAATGTTGCTTATTTGGGACTTTCCTAACGTTTTTCTCATGATTAGACCAGACTGATGGGTTTGAGGGAGAAAGATCACAGAAGTCAAGTGCTCTTTCCATCAACACATTTTAAAAAGGCACGGAAAAAAGAAATATAACAAAATGTTAACAATAATTAATTTGAGTAATGAGGGTCTATGGGTAATTTTTTTTCTTCTCTCATTTACCTAAATCTTTTTTTCTTAGATGCTTCACTAAAAGCATTTTTATGACTATAAAAGGAAACACCTAAAGGGAAACCATGTAGTTAAAAATGGAACAACAGCAGAAATATGTCATCTTCTGTCCGGGTGGCTACACTTGCCTACCAGCTGCTGCTTCTCCTCCATGTCACCAGTAGCCGTGCAATTGATTTGACAGCTGTTGAATGACTCCTAGGTACTGGTGCATCTATTTAGGCTAGAGACTGAGAAGGGCAAACTATTTGGGGAGGGCTGTCATTCTTCCTGACATCTTTCTTACATATAGGCCAACATATAATACCCTTATGGATATGAAAAGGGTGAATTCAGCTCATTAAATTCTCATCTGTGTAGAAAAAAGATCATGAACTATTAGGTGAAAAACAATCAAGTTGCAGAACAGTATAAATGGTAGATATAATTTTTATAAAAAGATACAATATATACATCTCCAGTCAATCATATATATGCATTTTTTAGGTCTAGAAGGGTGTGCATCAGTCTATAACTTCCTGAAGGAAAGGAGAATTAAAAGGGAAGTTGATTTTTTGGGTTTTTTTACTTTTTATACATTTATATATTATATAAACTTTACCATAAGCATCTTTTATCTTTTTTTTTTTTTTTTTTTTTTTGCGGTATGTGGGCCTCTCACTGTTGTGGCCTCTCCCGTTGCGGAGCACAGGCTCCAGACGCGCAGGCGCAGCAGCCATGGCTCACGGGCCCAGCCACTCCGCGGCATGTGGGATCTTCCCGGACCGGGGCACCAACCCATGTCCCCTGCATCGGCAGGCGGACTCTCAACCACTGCGCCACCAGGGAAGCCCTATCATTTTTTAAAAGCGTTTTAAAATGTAGAGAAGCTTTAAGCCAAAAATTCATTTATTTAAAGAGTTAAACTGACCACTATATACAAAACTGGGCACAGTTCCAAAGACTAAACCAAAAGAAGGAAGTTTCGATAAATTTCAAACATGACATACCAAGCTTACAATTCTTCATTTAACTTTCAAGAATGTAAATGCCATTTTTGTGTGTTTTGTTCCTTTTTCAAATTGAAATTAAATGTAGCTGTCTGTATTACTTGCACATCTCTCTCTCCCAAACTACCATTATTTTAAGAAGGATGTTCATGGCAAGCACTAACATCAGAGAGAGAGAGGTTTCTCAGCCATAATTTAATTAATTCACTCAGGCCTTTCAAACAGCTGCAGTGTCTAAAAGCAGCCAACTGTTAGGGCAATATGCCCACATGTTCTTTCGCTTTTTAACAAGCTGATTTGATACACATACCTCAAGAGAATCTGTGAAGAAACTTATCCAAGAGTCCAACCCAGAAATCTAACACTAATCATCTTCACAGCCACTCAGGCAGTGGACACTGTGTTCCTTACAATTTTATTCTTTGCATTTCTTATTATTTCCAAGGTCCTCAGATATCACCTGGACTTGAAAAATGGCAAAGGTATTCAAGTTTCTACCCAAATCAACTTCTCTGAGTTAAAGCGTTGCAAGTCTTTGTTAAAACACAAATAAACAGGCTCTCTTAAACAGACAGCACATTTTATGCCTTTATACTTCACTTTTATCTCAGCACAATTTTATCAGACTAAATGGAGTGAAACACAGAGTACCAAGAAAATGGAACATTGGGAAGTAAGTGTTGATGAGGATGAGAGGATCTGGAAGGACTTGGCACGTGACAGTGGCTGGCAAAAAGCAACCCGCAAGGAGTTTCAGAAGAATGGTGGGCTCTGAGGGAATTCATCTTTTTAAGATACATAATTCTATTTACTAAGTTTTTCAAGGTTCTTAGGAGAATAGAATAAACAGAAGTGATTTATTAGAGGAACAGAGAGCTCAGGGAAGATCAGGCAGTTTGCCCCCATATCAGACTGCAAAGATCCTGCATGACAGGATACTGTCTCATACACGTGGTTTATTTACCCACAAGCAAGGTTAGGGTGGCTTAGGGTTAGAAAAGGAATCTAAGGATAAGAGGGACCTAAGGGAATCTAAGACTTCTGGGACATAGACCCAGCACTTATGGGACAATGAAGGATCTAACGCATTCATTCAGGTAGAGCTAGAATCCAAGCAACCTAGATCATCAACACCCTAAGAATACTGAAAACTTATCATGATAATTATATATCATTTCACAAAAGTTCTTGATAAACTAAGGCAGGTAATACAGCTGAATAGCTGACCAAAGCTTCAGACTTGTTTCTGATCTACATGTATAAGGAATGGAAACCATCCACCCAGGCTTCCACATGTCAACGCTGGCAAGAGCGTACTAGCTATAAATTCTAGCTCGCTCTCCTTCAAGCAGTCATTCATCCCTCTGCACATCTATTTATTCAACAAATGTTTATCTGGGTGTTAACCAATGCCAGGGCCTGTGCTAGGTGCTAGATTTAGAAAGTTAATAAGCCACAGGCTCTTCCCTCAAGGATAATTAAATCTCCAGGAGGACATCCTGTTTTTGCCAGACTGATTCTTTCCAAATCTCTTCCTCAAATTGTCTGAAAGGTTACATTTCTGAATTCTAGAAAGATGGCCAAATTAAAGAGAATAAAATATTTACAATCATAAAAAAAAAGAGAGAGAAAGATGGCCGCAAGCAATGGAAGCATAGTTTTTGAATCTTTCCAAATCTCCACATAAAAACAGAACAACTGATATCAAGAGCAAAACCCATGGACAACATCCACAACAAAACTAGGTGACAAAATATCTTCTTGAATCCCAAAATACAAATCATTGGGTACAAATCACATGCAGCTACAAGACTTGCACAATCCCCATATCAATGAGGAAAGAAGGAAAGTGAAGCCATGGGGTAATTAAGGAGCCTGAGAACCAAAGTAACCAACAGTCACTGTAAAGCCTGGCTGGCCAATGGCAGAACAGCAGCTGAAACCAAAAGGCTTCTGTCTACTCCAAAAACAGATGAGTGAGAGGGGCCCATGGCAAAGTTTAAGGGGCTAAACTACAGAAACTGTTCCCCGAGGACTCACACGCAAGATTGGAACCCAAACTGACAGGAAACTGCTGGACATGGAATCAAACATGAGCAGAACAGGAAAAGGAAAGAGAAGGTCCGGATGAAAGTCAAATAAGCTACTGCATTTTGTAACAGCTTTATGAATATGTAATTTACATATCACAATTTTCGCCTTTTTAAAGCATTCAATTCATTGGTTTTTAGTATATTTACAAAGTCATGTAATCGTCGCCATTACCCAATTTTAGAACATTTTCAACACCCTAGAAAGAAACCTTGTACCTATCACCAGTCACATCTCCATACCCTCAACCTTCCTCCATCCATTCCAGTCCTGGGCACCACGAATCTATTTTCTCTACTTATAGTTTTGACTGTTTTGAACATTCTATATGAATGGTGTCATACAGTATGGTCTTTTGTGACTGGCTTCTTCCACTGAGCACATTTTGAGATTCATCTGTGTTGTAGCATGTATTAGTAATTCATAAACTTCATTCCTTTTCACTGCCAAATAATATTCCATTGTATGGGTATGCCACTTTTGTTTATCCGTTCATCACTTAATGAACATTTGTTTACACTTTTTGGCTGCTATGAATAATGCTGTTATGAACATTCATGTATAAGTCTTGTATACAGTATGTTTTCATTTCTCATGGGTGGACACCTAGGAGTGGAACTGTCGAGTCATATGGTGACTCTATGTTTAAACTTTTGAGGAATGCTCAACTGTTCCCCATAGTGGCTGCACTATTTTACATTGCTACCAACAGTGTACAAAGATTCCGATGACTCCACTTCTTTCTCAGCACTTGTTATTGTCTGTCTTTTTCATCATTGCTGTTCTTGTAGGTGTCAAGTAGTAACCTGACATTTCCATAATGTTTTGATTTGCATTTCTATAATGGCAAAAGATGTTGAGCATTTGGCCATTTGCATATCTCCTTGGGGAAAATATCATTCAAATACTTTGTTCATTTTTTTTTAACCATCTTTATTGGAGTATAATTGCTTTAACATGGTGTGTGTTTCTGCTTTATAACAAAGTGAATCAGCTATACATATACATATATTCCCATATCCCTTCCCTCTTGCGTCTCCCTCCCACCCTCCCTATTCCACCCCTCTAGGTGGTCACAAAGCACCAAGCTGATCTCCCTGTGCTATGTGGCTGCTTCCCACTAGCTATCTATTTTACATTTGGTAGTGTATATATGTCCATGCCACTCTCACTTCTTCCCAGCTTACCCTCCCCCCTCCCCGTGTGCTCAAGTCCATTCTCTATGTCTGCATCTTTATTCCTGTCCTGCCCCTAGGTTCATCAGAACCATTTTTTTGTTTTTTGGGGTTTTTTTAGATTCCATATATATGCATTAGCATATGGTATTTGTTTTTCTCTTTCTGACTTACTTCACTCTGTATGACAATCTCGAGGTCCATCTACCTCACTACAAATAGCTCAACTTCGTTTCTTTTTATGGCTGAGTAATATTCTGTTGTAGATATGTGCTACATCTTCTTCACCCATTCATCTGTCAATGGACACTTAGGTTGCTTCTATGTCCTTCTGTTCATTTTTTAATTGGATGATTTGCTTTTATAATTGAGTTGTAATAGTTCTTTATATATCTGGTTACAAGTTCCTTCAGACATATGATTTGCAAATATTTTCTCTCATTCTATGTGTTGGCCTTTCGTTTTCTTGAAAGTAAAAGTACACAAGTTTTTAATTTTGATGAAGTCCAATTTAGTCTTCTCTTTTGACCGTTTTATTTGGAGATCATATCTAAAAACCATTGACTAATCCAAAGTCATGAAGATTTGCTCCCACATTTTCTTCTAGGAGTTTTATAGTTTTAACTCTTACATTTAGATCTATAATCCATTTTAAGTTAATTTTTGGATAGCGTGTGAAGTAAGCTGCAACTTCATCCTTTTGCTTATGGATATACAGTTTCCCCGGCACCGTTTGTTGGAAAGGTAATTACTTCCCCATTGAATTGTCTTGGCACTCTCGCCAAAAGTTAATTTACAATAAGGGTTTATTTCTTGACTTGGAATTCTATTCCATAGATTCGTACGTCTATCTTTACGTGAATACCACACTGTCTTGATTACTGCAGCTTTGTAGTAAATTTTGAAATTGATAAATGTGAGTCCTGCAACTTTGTAAATTTTTTTTAATGTTTTGAGTATTCTAGGTCTCTTGAATTTTAGGATCAGCTTGCCAATTTCTGTAAAAGAAAAAAAAAAAAAAAGCCAGCTGGGATTCCAACAAGGATTGCATTGAATACACTGATCAACTTGAGGATGCCATTTTAGCCATATTAATTCTTCCAATCTATGAACAAAGATGGATTGCCATTTATTAGAACTTCTTTATGTTTTTCAATGACATTTTATCATTTTTAGTGTATAAGTCTTGTACCTCTTTTGCTAAATTTATTCCTAAGTATTTTATTCTTTTTCATACTGCTGTAAATGTAATTACTTTCTTAATATCATTTTTAGCTTGTTTATTGCCAAATGGAAATTTCAGGTCTTAATCATTTCACCCAGAGCAAAGTCTAGACTCTCTCTCTCTCTCTCACACACACACACACAAACACATCCAAATATATTAAAATGCCAGTTTTTCTGAAAGAACTACTGCTAGTTATCAGTCTTACTCTCAATAAAACTTTTATTCACAGTTATACTTTGAATCTATAAATGTGTGTACACATAATTATATACATATGTGTATTTTTTTAAGGCTAGGAGTCTACAAACAAAATCTTACCAATGTTCATATCACAATGATGGCTGGTTTTAGGCAATTTTTTTCATCTTTGCTCAATTTGTTTTTAAATTTTTTCTATAATTAACATATACAATTTTTTTCTAATTTTAATTTTTTTATTAATTTTTAAAAGTGTATTTTCATTTCTGTCCAGGAAGTTTGTCAACTGCCCCAATTTAAGACTAAGAAAATAATGACTGGGTTTACAATTATTTTGTTATTCCATTTCAGTAGTCTTAGCAAACATTTGATTCTTTTCCAGTGTGGATTTATTCAAACATACTCATTAGGCTTTTTTTCCTTCAAAATACTCCGGTTGATAGGTAATTTAAAGTATTTGAGCCCTTCTTGAATTTTTACAAATTAGTTCATTCCAGTTTGAAGTGCAGTTTGATTCAGATTGATCCTTAGTGAAGTTTCACAGTAAAATAAACAAAATCCTAAACATAACTTTAAGGAACAAAACTAAAAATCTCTTTAATAAATTAATATTCTGTTGCCTACAAAGACCTTCAGAGAGGTCGTGAATGTTCTCTGTAATCCCAGCTTCTCTTTAGACATTTGTATAACTTCAACTGATAAATTTTACACCCCCTTTTCCAGATAGCTATAAAAGTTTCTTTTAATCTTAGGATGTTAAGATACTACTGTCAAGGACTTCCCTGGTGGCACAGTGGTTAAGAATCCGCCTGCTAATGCAGAGGACACGGGTTCGAGCCCTGGTCCGGTAAGATTCCACATGCCACGGAGCAACTAAGCGCCACAACTACTGAGTCTGTGCTCAAGAGCCGGTGCTCCACAGCAAAAGCAGCCATTGCAATGAAGAACCTTCACGCCACAACTAGAGAAAAGCCTGCGCACAGCAACAAAAACCCAATGCAGCCAAAAATAATAAGTAAATAATTTTTTTTAAAAAAAAGATACTACTGTCAGTTTATCCTTATTTTGCTCTGTCACCTCTGGGGGAAATGAATCTGAAAGCAAAACTTTTAAACGTTCTGATCCACTTCACAGAAGTTATAAAGAATTTACTCAAGGGCTTCCCTGGTGGCGCAGTGGTTGAGAGTCCACCTGCCGATGCAGGGGACACGGGTTCGTGCCCCGGTCCAGGAAGATCCCACATGCCGCGGAGCGGCTGGGCCCGTGAACCATGGCCGCTGAGCCTGCGCATCCGGAGCCTGTGCTCCGCAACCGGAGAGGCCACAACAGTGAGAGGCCCGCATACCGCAAAAAAAAAAAAAAGAATTACTCAGCTCCAAGATTTTAAAATTTGTTCCCCAAATTCATGCTCATTTACTTTATCCCGATATGCCACAGATCTAAACTTCAGTTGCCTGTTTTGTACAAAGGAAATAAAAGCCCTCTCAGAATACTGTTGTGAGCTTTAAATAAGCTGATATACATAAAGCTCTTAATACAGTGAATAATCACTCAAAAAATGGTAGCTCTAATTAGTACTATTTAATATATTCTTCAAAGCTTTCTTATATTATCTCTCCCTTTCATACTCAAAGCCCTATGCTTTCAGTCTGTCTTCCTCATGGTCTACCTAAACCACACCCACCGTAATGTGTATAGGAATCCAGGTGTGGACACACCTCAGTGTTACACGCACGATAGGACGATGTGTCTCCTTCTCCTCAGCTAACACTTAACAATTGCAACCCTTAACACTAGTGCATTGTGCCCCAAATAAACTAGGAGCCAATGAAGATTAGAGTTCAAAACTATAAATAAACTTCACACGTGCTATATTTGCTTAAGAAGATGGGTCATAGCACACTACAAAGAAGAACGCCACTACGTGATATGCAGATCTATATTTGGTTACCAAAAAATTAAACAACTGTTTTGTTTTTTCCGAACTATCACGTGGAAATTAATAGTGAAATTACCTACCTTAGAAATACTGAAAGGGGAAATTCACAACCTACATGCTAAGCATAGACATAAAACATTTTAACCGATCTCAAATACCAGACACTTCACACAGACTATGAAGTCAAGTGGCAAAGGCTATATCAAGCCACAGAGATAAAGCCAGAAGTACCCTAACACAGTGCCACATATTTTACAAGCGATTTAAATATTCTTCACAGCTGTTCCTTTGCTTTACTGAGCCTAAAAGGCAAGCATATGGTAAATATGACAAGTCAAATTCTAATGCAGGTAATTAGAGTGAAAAAATATACAATACCATTCTTTCCACCTTTGCCAGGCAATGTAATGAAATGGAACTAGTTACCACTTAGTAGGAAATACGAGGTCTTATGTAAAACCCAATTAATATGATCAATATTATAATTGATATAATTATATATCAATATATGATATACCAACAAAGTCTCCGCCCTATGAGGCCTTTAGGATCCCTCTCAAACCCACAAACATTTGGGGGAAAGGACTTTTCCCCAAATGCTTCAGAGGCAGGGCCTTTGACCAAAGTATTTGGAAAGAACAATCCTGGAATTGTCATATACAGCTGTAATAACAGCCCCAAACACAGGATGCCTACAGTGTCTCTTAAGACCCTTAGGGCTCAAAAAGCACTACCTCTATTTGCAATATTAACTTTACTTAATCTTATGAATTTTCTGAAGGCTAAGGATGAATCAGTCAGCTTGCCTGGGTATAATTCTCAGTTTTTCACGTGAGACAGGGAGGATTCTACACCTAAACCAGTGGACAATCCTGACTGAGTACTGGATTTTGCTACTAAAATAGCTGACTTTATTAAATAAAGACTAGTTCACTCTGTAGAAAGTCTCAATAAAGAGCACCTAAATCGCCTTTTACATATGGAAACTCAAGGGCATGGCAGAGGAAGAATTCTCAATAAAGTGACCTAAGAGATGAACTGCCTACAAAATCAGACTGAGAAGCCCAGATCACATCCTATAAGCAGAAAGAGCCATCCGCTGAAAGATTTTTAGTATGTTGAAATGATGGAAGTACTTGAGAAACATTAATCTAACCAGGAGCTAGAGCAATCAAAGAGTGTGTGTGTGTGTGTGTGTGTGTGTGTGTGTGTGTGTGTATGCGTGTGTGTGTGTGTGTGTGTGTGTGTGTGTCGGGGAGGAGAAAATAGAGGAAGGTAGACTACTTAAGACACTATATCAATAATCCAGATATGAGGTGATCCAGCTCTGGACTAAGGATTTGGAAGTGGAAAGGAAGAAATGCATACAAAGACCACTCAAAGTCAAAATGTGAAAAATGAATGCAAGCGTGGAGAGAAAGAAAATCAAAAATAAAGTATGAGGCTTGAGGAGAGGTCACTGAATTACTACCATAGATTAAAGGGGGATGTCAGGAGAAATAATCATGACTTTAAGAGATGAATTGGTTTTAGACATACTGAGTTTGCAGTGATGTAAGATATTCAATCATAGACAGTCACCAGGTCATTAAGTTGTCTGCAAAAACAAGTTTATCAAGCCATTTTTACAGAGGCATACCATCTGAGAGTACTTCTAACGTCAGCATTATTTACCTTAATGCTTTAAACCGTGCTTATGAACACATAAATATTAAATAACAGATCACCAAATGCGGTTCTGTCAAACAGTGAAGTATCACGTTATTAAAACAAAATTGATTTAGTTGCTTGAATTCATTTTAGACTTTGGTTTTTCAAATATTTTTCTTACATTAGCTACCTTTTTCTTTCTGACTATTTTGTGGGGAAGATCACACAATTTGTTTGGATCAAGGATATAAAGCCAGGCTATATCAGAAGGAAAACTTCTTAGGTTAAAAAGTTTTACTTGATCACCTCCTGATATTTTATGGTTTGGTACACAACCACCTGAACCAAAAATAACCTTAACTTTGAATTCGTGTTATTGCTGGCAACAACATGAAGCAATCCATCATGGAATAAAGAAAACGACAGCTCACATAAATGTCAAGTTCTTCCTTAACCATTTTTTAAAAAAAGCATAACTACTTTGTGAAATTCAAGGGTCAAGGGACTGAGTGATATGACTCACTAGGGATTTTGCAAAATACTTTGATTTATAACTGAAATTAGGAAGCACATTACTTGTAGAAATCAAACTCACGGAGAAGTTTAACAAATACTTAGTATAAACCCTTGATCCACAAATCAAAATGGCTGCTCTTCGAAATAAACACCATGGCATGTTTTCCTTTACTTTCTCCTACTGTAAGAAGTAAAATATGTATATATAAAAAGCAATCACTGGTTCATCAGTAGTGACAAATATACCATATTAAAGTAAAATGTTAACAATAAGGGAAGCTGAGCATGAGATATGTAGGAACTCCCTGTACTATCTCTGTAATTTTTTTGTAAATCTAAAACTACTCTAAAATTTACAGTTTCTTTTCAAAAAGTAATCACTGTACTTTTTTTGCTTTTTAATTAAAGGTCACATTTTGCTTAATCTCATAACCAAATATTCATTCAATACATATGTATTGAACAAATGGGTGTTCAGCTCTATGATTTACAATGACGACTGAGACCTGAGGGCTAAGGAAGAAATCATATCCCTGTAATTTCCAACGACTCACACTCAAGGAGCTTAACAACTAGGAGAGAAGAAATAACACTGAGGACACAAAGTGTAATACACAAAAGTCATAAAGCAACTTTTTCCCCCTTCCCCAAGCACTCCTGTACACCTATTCTGCCAGGCTAAATCTTCCTCTGGCCTTAAATCTAAGACAGTTGTGTGCCAGGTGTTGTTGGATAATAAAAAGGCCCTAAAACAGTCTCAGTTCAGTAATTAAATACCCAGTTCACGTAAAAACCAAACTCTGGACTTCATTCAAAAGTAGAGTGTCGCCCTCCCCTGGCTCAGGTCAGCTGCTTTTCTTTCACTTGACCAGCAGATCTCCCTAGCAACCCCTACTGGCTGATGTGCAGTTGCCTCTGACCCCCTCGGGGGAGGTCATGGGACAGAAGTCTTAACTGCTCTGCAAATATCTGCATGGTTTGCCATGCAGATGCCCAGAGTTGAGTGCTCCACTCACAGGGATGGGGATCCCTGCCCCATCCTTGACAAGCACCACCATACCTTCTCTGGATGGTCACTTACAATTCCATGGACTATCTCTGGCCCACTGTCAGTGGGAAAACAATTACTTCCCATCCACTGTTCTCTACTCTCTGTCATTGGCTACATCAGTCAGCTTCTTCCCCTTTAGATTGCTCTGGCATGACTGATTACGTGGTCTGCTCTGTTCCCCAAGCTGCAGGGCACACATAGCAGGTTATCTTTCCTTTCCTTCCCTCTCCTTCCCTCCCTCTATTTTTCCCTCCCTCCCTCCCTCACTCTCACAAGCACAAATGGATATTATAACTATAGTAACTCAAGGCACTTTTACAGTAATTCAAATTGGAATACGACCTTTACCTAAGGAACCCCTTTACTATGCAACTGATTTTACAATTCCCTCAGCTGCAAATGATTTTACAATTGCTTAAGAAAGTTTTGCTGGAGGTTGTTTTGCTAGTCAAGCTCTGTTGCAACCTAAGAGGTGTTTTTAAGCAATCATCTGGCCTCTTTACAGTTCTGGCCTCTTCCCAGTCCAGTGCTGGAGAAAAAAGAAAAGAAAGCTGTTGAAGATTTTGCAACATTCTTACACCCTATTCCTTGGATTGCTACTTAAAAATGCATATATCTCATTAAGATCAAGGACTTTACCAACTTTTTAGTCTTAGTAGCCTATTAGCAGCTTTAAGAAAAAACAGACTAAAAGAAGGCAAATATCTTAGTTCAGATTAAGCATACCCCAAAGTTATATGTGAAAAGCTATTAAAAATAATATTAGGGCTTCCCTGGTGGTGCAGTGGTTGAGAGTCCGCCTGCCGATGCGGGGGACACGGGTTCGTGCCCCGGTCCGGGAAGATCCCACATGCCGTGGAGCGGCTGGGCCTGTAAGCCATGACCGCTGAGCCTGCGCTCCACAATTGGAGAGGCCACAACAGTGAGAGGCCCGCGTACCAAAAAAAGAAAATAATAATATTATTAAATGAGGAAAAATATTCTTCCAAATACTCTAGTAAGTATGTTTCTTACATTACAAAAGGACATGAATGAGAACCACACGGTAGTAAAAGGGTGAATAACAATTTACAGTCTGCTGAAGGATGAGGCTGAAGTGGGCTGTGGTCTCCCAGCCATGGCCACCTTGTGTGTGGTGGCACATTTGGGACTCACAAATTTCATTACATCCAAAAATCTTTACTGAGTGTTTACCATAGGCCTGATACCAGGTTACAGGCTATAGGGAATAGAAAAATAAATTCTATGATGCGGTGGCTCTCCTCAGGGGTGGTAAGATACATACAAATAACCACACAATACCAAATACGATAAGCACTAAAAGGCCATTATGCCACTAGCAGAGATTACATTTTCTGGAAGGATCAGAAGACCTCGTGCAGGAAGAGGCATTTTGCTAGGTTTTAAAGACGCGCAGGATTTCACTAGTCAGAAATGGGAAGAACACTCCACTAACACAAAGAAAGAGAAGAGGGGAAAACATGTTTGAAGAACGGCATGTAACACATTTTAGCAGAAAGAGGATAGGCCAGAGAAGGGCAGAGAACCTGGGTCTGGAAAATTCCTCAGGAAGGAGTGGGTGATGAGTGCTGGGCAGAGTGGTACAAAACAAAAGGGAAAGGAACTCCTCTTATTTGAAAGACACTTGACCCCAGAGAAGTTCCAGTCAATGAGGGCTGCCACTCTTCACCAGCTGTAGCCAGCCTTCCAACTACATGGCCCTTGCAAATTCAGAGAGCGGTGGAAGCAGTCATATATACGGTATGTAAATCCTAAGTACGGCGTTAGCATCCTAAGTTTTGGATTTTAATAGGTGTGAATTTCTTTTCAGAGTGCTGCTTCAGCGCATGATCAGAAAATCTACATGAGTAGCCTTCCTTCTGTAGTTTGAAACTACCTGACTCTCAATGGAGATTTGGTGTGGCTAATAAGCAAGAAATTTACAAGTGCTAAAAGCAAGCTGAAACGCAGATAATTCTATTTTCAAGAAGAGAAGGAGGAATCTTAGCCAGATTGCTGTTAAAGCTTCCTGGAACATAATCAGAAATAACAAAGGTTTCAAACAACCCCACACAATTACGCCTTGTGAGATCCTTGTGAATTCTACCCAATAATAAAGTAATGTCACATCTAATACAGTGAAGTAAGCAGATGCCATGGGGACAAAGAAGAGAACAAGAAAACATAAAAGCAGGAAATCGTTCAGGAAGAAGGAGTGAACAACGTCTAGAGGAGAAACGTGGCACATACTAGAGCTGAACGAGGCCGTTAGGACACGGAACTTGAGTGACTACAAAACGCAAAGCAGTTAATAAAAGTAGGAATGATTTAAGCAGATTCACACACCTGGTTATTATTAAGAGCCCAACCTTAGATATTCTAACAGTCAACAAATAAAAATCTCTCTTCATTCAAAATTTAGATGTTTAGTTCTCAACAGAAACCCCACCCACTTATCCAAAACGAAGCCCTGAGAAAATCTTGGCAAACCTACCGCACTGGCTTCCAAGTTTCTTTCAGAGAAGTGATGAGCCAGAGGAACAACTGGGTGCCACCAGCACAGCATGAGCATTTGAGGTGCTTCTGCAAATCTCACAACGGCACAAACGATATCTCAGAACAGCGACAATGAAACAAACCACTTGCTTCACAAAGTCTTTTCTGACCCTGTTTTTGGCCACATACGATCTCGCCATCCTTGCAATCACTGTAGTTGGTTTAGGTCTCTCTGACCCCATTTCCAGTCTCCTTAACTGTGGGATCTTATCCCTCAATCAAATTCACAAAAGTACTCCAGGACTGGAGTTGGGTCCCACTCATCTCTGCAACCCCTGAGAGCCTGGAATAGAATCTTCAGGGATTTCTTGTTGAATTGGAAACCCTGTTACTAAATATTTCTTTGGAGTATATTTATAAATGCTTTCCTGTTACATAATGTTCTATAATAAGGACTGCAGAATAAGTATTTTTGCTAGGAACAATTACACTTCAAAGGAGCACTAATGGTTATTCCACAGGTCGCGTGTAGAGTCTTGGAAGAAAAACATGATATGAATCAGCATATCATAGATGAGTCAAAGAAAACTTCTCTAATAAATCTTGTTTCCAATGAAATAATTTTGGGTTTTTAAACAATGTGCCTCATTTTCCTTTTAAAAATTTTTAAAGAAAAACAAGTATGGAAGTACTTTGAAAGTGACAACTTTTTTAGCAAAAAAGAACCGTATTCTAAATCTGTACAAGATACATATTTGTTCTAAAGTTAATTATTGCAACTTAGCCTAATCACTGACATTGGGATGAATCAATTGCTTATGTTTTTTGTTCTTCCATTTCATCAAATGTTCTACAAAGACCTTTCCTGCCCCCTCCCCCATAGGTACATGGGGTACAAAGACTATGCACTAGAATGCACATTTACTGAACTAAGGACTGTTTTTAATGCCACCTATTGTAATACTCACAGACCTTATTTTAGGGGGTTAATACTGCTGACCCACATTGTGAACTACTGAGCAAAGATGAATCCTTCTGGCCCCTGACTTCACAGAGTTCCCTGGGATGCTATCTGAAAAATATAGTGTTAAGAAAAAAAAAGTCAAAATAATTCAGGCCTGACCTCAGAAAGCCACTGCTTCTGGGACAGCTACAGGATGATATTAGAGTGTCCTTTTTTTCTCATAACTAAGATGAGAAGCTATAACAAACCACCCCAGATGCGATTTCATTTATCTCCATCATAAAATACCCTTTGAGAAGCACATTACCTTTTTGTCAAGCAAAGACTCATTAATCATTTCATATGGAAAATTAATTAATTTTGGATAAGAAAAAATAAGTTCATTTAAAAATATTGAGAATTTCTACTGCATATGTTTCATTATCAAAGAAAATTCTTTTCTAAAATTCAATCCTTTCCAATATTTAAAAATCTATCTTTTTAAAAACTGCTGTACTTCTGTTACACATTTATGGGATTACCTTTTATAACTGTGCCCAGAAAGACTGTGAAAAGGAACTTTTCTGGGCATTTATGTTAAAGGTAACATCAATGTAATATGTCTTCTAATAAAAATAAGGATGGGGGGATCTTCAATGCATATCTAAATGTCACAGATTAGGAGATCTTTAATCTGATACTTTGTCTTTACAAGCAAAATAGAAAATTCAATCAAGTATCAGCTATTTTGGGATTTTAAAATGGATTTTTGCTTTAGTTTTCCATTAGTTTGTACATCTAGCCACCATCCGTTTATCAGTTTTCCTTTAATTTACCTTATAGTTTTAATTCAAGTTATACTTCAAAAAATCAAGCCAATTTTAGAGCTGCATTCTCTATTAGTTAGCCTAAATGACCCAGTTGACAGAGAAAATGTATTATAATGGCATAATACCAGAGCTAATTTTGGGAGGGAAAGTTTGAAAAAGCAACAACACCCTAAATTAGACACTAAAAACACTGGCCCAAAGTAATAATCACAAACTAGATCTAAACAGAGAGCTGGCATTTGCCCTCAGTCAAGAGAAAGTTGCTACCCTTTTATTGCAATGTATCTATATTAATGTTTAATTTATATAGATATCTATATATTTAAGGGTCTCTTCTCTGTTTAAAGCTAATTGGTAAGTTTCAGGGAAATATCTCAGTAAATTCCCATATAATTGATTTCCAAAAGAAAGTGGCATAATAACATGTATATTTTTCCTCTGGTTAATACAGCAGTAAAAATACACAGAAGCACTGTTTTTAATAAGAGGTGGTTTGGGGCTTCCCTGGTGGCCCAGTGGTTGAGAATCTGCCTGCCAATGCAGCAGACAAGGGTTCGAGCCCTGGTCTGGGAAGATCCCACATGCCACGGAGCAACGGGGCCCATGAGCCACAACTACTGATCCTGCGCGTCTGGAGCCTGTGCTCCACAACAAGAGAGGCCGCGACAGTGAGAGGCCCGCGCACCGCGATGAAGAGTGGCCCCCCACTCGCCGCAACTAGAGAAAGCCCTCGCACAGAAACGAAGACCCAACACAGCCAAAAATAAATTAATTAATTAATTTTAAAAAAAGAATATTCGTCCTATCATGCTATTAAAGTCTTCTAAAAAATTAAATAAAATAAGAGGTGGTTTGTTAGGACTAATAACTTGCTACAATTTATGACAGAGAGAGGGTTTTCTTTTCAAATTGAGAAAATAAATAAATAAAAAGGCAGTAAAACTGTGAAAGGAAAGGAGGAGATTGAAAACCAAGTTGGAGGAGGAATAAACACAAGCAGATGAAGATAGCAAGCAGTTCCAGACATTACTCTGCAAATTCTAGGTACTGAAGCCTGAGAAGGAAGGCTTCTCTGTGAGACTGTAAATGAAAACGTCCATGACCTAGTAGCGCCACAGCTACTTCTGTTCACTACCCATTTTAAGGCCTTTCTAGTATAATGCCTTTGGGGGAGGTGTTTGCTCTATTTCTATACCACAGGTTTTATTCTCTCTCAATATAAATTAATTTTTAAAAATTATGAAAAATTGATCCAAGAAAATAGTCATTTAATGAATTTTAAATCTTTTAATTATATTGATGTTTTGCAACTGCTTTTTAAAAATTATTTTAGATAATGCTTAAGGCAAATCATTTTTTCAAAACTAATACAGTGATTGATTCCTATTACTAAATGATTTCACAGGAAGCATCATGCATACAGCTAACAACTGAGTGGAGGTTAAACTTTTTGTTATGTTTGGCTACTGCTAACTCTGTGATTCTAGACATATTAGGATAAACACATATAAATCAAATAATTCTTTTCTTATTCACCTCAAATTTAAATTCATTTCCTAGCAACAACTGGTATGAGATTCTAGGAACTACTCAGCTACTGGCTCAACTTTTTACCTGATTTGGCAAATGTCTACACAGGCTTGGAAGCAGTCTTACTCAACCCAATGTCTAGTAATAACCACAAAAGGCTTCTGATGTCCAAAAACTACATGAAAGGGAAAACATCCCCAAATCAAAAATCTTTAAATGAAAGTAGAAGGAGTGAGTATCGGCAAAGCACAAATTTTGAAGTACCATGTATATCAATATTATTAAAACAGATCTTTCAAAGCAGCCCATTAACCTCACACTGCTGTCACCCCACCCTGGCTTCTTCTGTATTTAGACGTCACTGGGCACGTACCCTTAGTCCCACATTCACTCTCTCGAATTATTCATAAACATCGCTCTCCTCCAGACTTGAAGATCGCGTAAGGGCTGGGACCACTGTTCCCACTCATCTCTGCATCCACTACAGCACTTACAATAGTGCTTTATTCACTGTTTACGTGAAAAATCTTTACATTTCTGTTGCTTAGAGGAGCAAAACGAAAATGCTGAATTATTTTTCTCATATAATTAATTTTGTGAACTATTAATCAATTCCTGATGCACTTTGGGAAACACTCCCCTAATAGTTTAGCAATAAGAAGAAGGACTGAAATAAGGAATAGACTACAAGAGTATAAGCCATAAAAATAAAGTCAGGAAGCAAGTATTTAGTACTTAGTATTAAATAATATAAAACTTGGTTTTTAATACCTGGTATTCTCTAGAGGTATAAAAACTTACAGGGGATGTTAAAATACAGGCTTTACTAATGGAGCCCTTCAATACTGTTTGTTTATTATAGTTTGGGAGGGTTTTTGTGGGGGGGCGAGAGCAAGGAATAAAGCAAGCAAAGCTCACACATTACAGTATAAATGCTTCATCTCAAGAGACAGATCTCAAACATACATCTGTTTTGCACCATTCTACACTAAGGTCTGATGTTAACGACCAAATCAGACTGTTAAGGAGAAAAATCTGAAAATTTACCTGGGAAATTGTCATATGTATTATGTGCCTCTCCAGCATGTTTCTGCTCTACCCCTACTTTTTTTAATGGTATATTGGAAAACTGGTATATTGGAAAACCGGTATGGTGTTTGCTGATCTAAATCTATACTAGACTTTTCTAGAAAAACAACCAAGTAAGGAATTAGCGTATAATAGTCTCATTTAACTCTTATGAAGAAAAATAATACTCTTAGAAGCTAAATCACTCTCTGCACAGAATCAGGAACTGAACACAACAGAAACAAAACTATAATAGACAAGTGAGAAACAATTTTCTTCCAAAGTAATTTTGGAGACACAGTTCCCTGAATTAGCTCATTTGTTCATTCTGAAATGGAGTCACACAGCATATGAGGCAGTATTACAAAAGTCTTTGCCTTGTCTTTGCCAAGGAACAAAGCTTGCCACAAACATCCACAGGGCAGACTGAGGGAGAGGTAAATAGGAGGTCACAGGTTGTCACTGAGAACTTCATCACACTTTTCCTATGGCTCCCATATTTCCAAGCATTACAGCTTTGGTCTTTAGTGGCTACCTTCCAGAGAAGTAATGATGATGGGAGCCCCACTGCCTAAACCCCCATGCATCCTGGAGATAAGAATAAATTAAGTGTGGAAACTGCCACTGCTGAATCACCCAACTATCACAAAATCTCTCATACCACATGTCCAGATTACCATTACACGGAGTCACAGTGGTGACAATCCTAGCTTTGCATGAGAAGCTTTTTGGTTTTTCATTCTTAAGCATCAGTGAGAAAGTAAACCATCACACTCTGTTTTCATACCATAAAATCACCTGCTACAAAAAGAATCAAGCCTGTAACAGACATCAGGACACTATTCGTAGTTTGAGTATCAAGAAATGTCACAACAGTCACAGATGTAGAAAACAAACTTATGGTTACCAGGCGGTGAGGAGAGGGATAAATTGGAAGGTTGGGATTGACATATACACAGTACCATATGTAAAATAGATAAAGAATAAGGACTTACTGTATAGCAGAGGGAACTCTACCCAATACTCTGCAATAGCCTATATGGGAAAAGAATCTAAAAAAAGAGTGACTAGGGCTTCCCTAGTGGCGCAGTGGTTGAGAGTCCGCCTGCCGATGCACAGGACACGGGTTCGTGCCCCGGTCCAGGAAGATCCCACATGCCGCGGAGCGGCTGGACCCATGGGCCATGGCCGCTGAGCCTGCGCGTGCAGAGCCTGTGCTCTGCAGCGGGAGAGGCCACAGCAGTGAGAGGCCCACGTACCACAAAAAATAATAAATAAATATTTAAAAAGAGTGCATACATGTATATGTATAACTGATTCACTCTGCTGTACACCTGAAACAAACAAAACATTGTAAATCAACTATACTCCAATAAAAAGATTTTTTTAAAAAGGAAGGAAAGAAATATTGTAACAGCAATTTGCTCAAACTTAGCATTTTGTGTGCTTTTGCATACGTGTGGATGTATGCTTAGAAATGATATACAAATGCCTAAACTTTGAGGAAAAAAATGCAAAGAGGCATAAGACATTTACTCATATTGATAGTCATGTCCATTATCAAAGGTCATGGATGGAAAAGAGCAGATATGCATGCATCTTTATATTCTTTCACAGGTTCATCATTTACGATCACACGGAATGAAGAACACAAATAACAAATGTTGGTGAGAATGTGGAGAAAATGGAACCCTCATGCACTGTTGGTGGGAATGTAAATTGGTGCAGCCACTGTGGAGAACAGTATGAAGCTTCCTCAAAAAGCTAAAAATAGAGCTACCATATAATCCAGCAATTCCACTCTTGGGCATATATCCAAAAAAAACAAAAAAAAATATTTCAAAAAGATACATGCACCCCAATGATCATAGCAGCACTGTTTACAATTGCCAAGGTATGGAAGCAACTTAAGTGTCCATCAACAGATGAATGGATAAAGAAGATTTAGTACATATATACAATAGAATACTACTTGGCCATAAAAAAGAACAAAATATTGCCATTTGCAGTAACATGGATGGACTTGGAAGGTATCATGCTAAGTGAAATAAGTCAGACAGAGAAAAGACAAATACTGTATGATATCACTTATACATGGAATATAAAAAATACAACAAACTAATGACTATAACTAAAAAGAAGCAGACTCACAGATAGAGAACAAACTAGTGGTTACCAGTGGGGAGAGGGAAGAGGGGAGGAGCAAGATAGGGGTAAGGAATTAAGAGGTACAAACTACTATGTATAAAATAAATAAGCTACTATGATACATTGTACAATACGGGGAATATAGCCGATATTTTATAATAACTATAAATGGAGTATAACCTTTTAAAACTGCAAGTCGCTATATTGTACGTCTGTAACTTATATTTTCTATCAACTATACTTCAATTAAAAAAAAATTAACATAAAAGACAGGGCTTCCCTGGTTGCTCAGTGGTTAAGAATCCGCCTGCCAATGCAGGGGACACTGGTTCGAGCCCTGGTCCAGGAAGATCCCACAAGCCGCAGAGCAACTAAGCCCGTGTGCCACAACTACTGAGCCTGCGCGCTACAGCCGGTGAGCCACAACTACTGAGCTCGCATGCCACAACTACTGAAGCCCACACACCTAGAGCCCATGCTCCACAACAAGAGAAACCACCATAATGAGAAGCCCGCGCACCGCAATGAAGAGCAGCCCCCGCTCGACACAACTGGAGAAAGCCCGCACACAGCAACGAAGACCCAACACAGTCATAAATAAATAAAATAAATACATTTATAAAAAAAAAAGACAAATACCCTTGACTATCCAAGTCTATTCAGTTCCTTGGTGTGGATAAAGTACCTTTAGTTAACTAGGGATACCTGTATTCCAGACTGCTGGAAAAAAACCCTTCAAATACCAGCTCTCCACTGGCAGGCTCCCTCTTGCTACTGGCTGTAAATGTCCTGTTTTGGTTTTTTCACCTTATGACCAACGAAGAATCGGTTCCACTTCACTGTGCCCAAGAAGTTAAGCCGGTTTCTACAAAAACTGTACGTAAGACATAAAATCTAATATTTCTTATTGTTTAACGGCCAATACTCATTTTCCAGTCCCATTTTTCATCTTAATAAAAGGTATATCATACAGAATATATCAGAAACTATAATAATGAAAAAATAAAGCAAACTGAAAAGTCTGGGGACAATTAAATTTTGATACATATTCTTAAGTATTGATTTTGTTTAAATTATCTGTCTGGTGATAAAAAATTCAGCTCTGAAAACTGAGGTATTGGCCGTCCCTGGTGGCGCAGTGGTTGACAGTCCGCCTGCCGATGCAGGGGACACGGGTTCGTGCCCCGGTCCGGGAAGATCCCACATGCCGCGGAGCAGCTGGGCCCATGAGCCACGGCCGCTGAGCCTGCGCGTCCGGAGCCTGTGCTCCGCAACGGGAGAGGCCACAACAGTGAGAGGCCCGCGTACCGCAAAAAAAAACAAACAAACAAAAAAAAAACTGAGGTATTATGTGACTTTTCGAGGAGGGCTCACTAACCATAAGTATGATATTCATGGCTGTAAATTTTAATTAATAGTAATCTAAGAGTATTCTGAGCAAACTAAAATATTAATTATTGTTTTACATATTCTGAAGAGGAACTATTTGATAACTGGAAAAGATGGTCTCAAGAGAATATATTCATACCAAATAAGAAACTGAGAATATTATCATATTAAGTGAAGTAAGTCAGAAAGAGAAAGACAAATACCACATGATATCACTCACATGTGGAATCTAAAATATGACACAAATGAACTTACCTACGAAACAGACTCACAGACATAGAGAACAGACATGTGGTTGCCAAGGGGGAGAGCGGGTAGGGGAGCGATAGGTTGAGAGTTTGGAATTAGAAGATGCAAACTATGCAGGGCAGAAATAGAGACACAGATGTAGAGAACAAACATATGGACACCAAAGGGGGAAAGTGGCGGAGGTGGTGGTGGGATGAATTGCAAGATTGGGATTGACATGTATACACTAATATGTATAACTAATGAGAACCGGCTGTATAAAAAAATAAATAAAATTAAATTAATTAAAAATAAAGAAGATGCAAACTATATATATATAGAATGGATTAACAGCAAGGTCCTACTATATAGCACAGGGAACTGTATTCGATACCTGTGATAAACCATAACGGAAAAGAATATGAAAAAGAATATATATATGAAAAAAAGAATATATATATGTGTGTACGTATGTATAACTGAATCGCTTTGCTGTACAGCAGAAATGAACACTACATTGTAAATCAACTATATCTGAATAAAATAAAATCTTTTAAAAAGAAACTAAGGAAATCCCTTTTTTTTTTACAAATAAGCCTAAGAGAAAATACTAAATTGAGTGGAGGAATTATCACATTAAAAAAATTAAGTGCTTCTTAAAGGGATCGACAGATGAACAAATG
The DNA here is from genome assembly GCF_963455315.2 of Globicephala melas. Lineage (NCBI taxonomy): Eukaryota > Metazoa > Chordata > Mammalia > Artiodactyla > Delphinidae > Globicephala > Globicephala melas. The sequence goes on from NC_083331.1 coordinate 49,152,279, forward strand.
AAATGGTCAAGGGACAGATTTCAGATTTTCCGCCTTAATGCTTTCAAGGTGGAAAAATGCAATTCTAAAGCTACAGAGCAATTACAGATGTCACACCAGAATTCTACAATCCTGCATCTGCAGCTTCTAGCCACTATCCCCTGGTCACTTCTTTCATTAGGTAAAAATCTTAAAAGCCAGATCGAGTGGGGAGGTACGATTGATACATAACAAAGGGAACACATTTTCACTACAAACCTCAAGACTGATCATGCCGTGAACACTGCCTCCTAAAACTCCAATGTGAAAATGATTATACCACCCTTTTAATCAAATGTCAATAAATCAAGTCAAGTAATCCATGTTTACGGAAATTGGTTATTTAAAAAAGCCCTATGTTGCAATTTATTGTGACATTTAATATCTTTCTATAAAATTAATAGTCTCCATTGTAGAGGAACATCATTTATTGAAAGAAAAAAATCAAGCCAAGCAAGAACCCTGTGTTGTAATCTCAACTCTGTCTCTAAAGCTGCTGTGTGATCTTTAGCATTATATTTAACTCTCAGACAAAAGCTATTTTCATATCTGTAAAATTGAGATAAAGACATCTGTCATGACTACTTACCAGGCAGTTGTGAGCTTCATATGACATGATTTATACAAAAGTGCTTTAAAAATCATATCCAAATATATTAGCCACTACTTTCATCTCCTTCTAGAGTTGAAACAGATTAAGACAGACTGTCAAAGAGAAATACTTGAATTTTAATGATGCTTGCGTTAAGTCCTAAATTGTTATCCCATGCCCATGTCTAAAGAAAACTGTATATGAGTAGAGCACATAGATTCAGGAAAACCACATTTGCACAGTAAGAATCTATAAAGTCAGTGAAGTATCTGATCAAAAAGAATCAATATCTTTTAACAGTTTATATTGGATGTTTTAAGTTACCATTAATATTTCATATCTATGACATCCTCAGGCTTGAAGATTTTTTCTTTCAGGTAACATAGCAAACAAAGTTAAATGTTTATAAAGGTCTTACCCTACTCTTCAAAGTAAGTCAGTATGGAAATCAACAGTCCAGAGAAGATAAAGCAAACTTCCCCCTCCATAATCTCTATCACTGAAAGTAAATCTTACTTTCATCTGATGACAAGAAGACTCCAGTTCCACAGCTCAATTAATAAACCCAAGGTCCTAATGTGGGACAGAACTTCTGGGGTGTGTTTATAAAACAGCGATCCAGGGTTAACCCAGCGCTTTCGGGATCTTCTGGTCTGACCTTGCACATCTAAGGCTTCAAGGCTTGACAACTGTGGTGCTATCTGCCAGGACTTCCACGCCCAGACATTTATACTTCTGTCAGATAAGAAAGTTTATAACAATTTTTCTTCACAAGAAATCCTTGGTAAAATAAAATTAAAGTTATCCATTTAAATGATCCCCAAACACTTTTTAAATCTATTTATGGATAACTGCTCCTAAAAAGAAGAAGGAAAAAGAAAAAAGAAAACATCTGGGGCAAACCAGAAAAAATGGGGGAAGAAAACCGTATCACACTTGCTATAAACTAAATGTCGGTGCCCCCTCCAAATTCATACGTTGAAACCTAATCCCTCAACATGATGTTATATTTGGGAGGTGATTAGGTCACGAGGGCTTGGCTCTCATGAATGAGATTAGTGCCCTTGGAGACCCCAGAGAGGTCCCTCACCCTTTCTGCCATGGGAGGTTACGGTAAGAAGACAGCCACCTATGAACCAGGAAATGGCAAACAATGAATCTACCACCACCCTGATCTTGGACTTAACAGCCCCCAAATTGCAAGAAAAAGACTTCTGTTGTTTATAAGCCACCCAGTCTATGGTATCTTTGTTATAGTAGCCTGAATGGCCTAAGACAACTGTGAAATGCAAAGACAAACTCAGAAAAACCATAGACCAAGAACCCACAGAACTTCAGAGAATGGGGGAGTCCTGAAGAACTTTAACAGAATGAATAGATTTTTAGATTAATTTTGTAATCTACACAATAAAGTATTCCCCAAAATACCCATATGGAAAAGGAGGAAACCTAAACTTAGCCCATACAGAATGAGCCATATTGGTTAAAGGTATTTCACTCTACATCTCCAGACAATTGAGCAGGACAATTTATTCATTATTGTCCGTAGCGAGCACCCTGGTGAACATAATAAAATGATGACAAATGCATATGACAGTGGAGAATCTGAGTTTACACAGAACATTCTCAGAGTATCTGTAGCTATATCGCACCACAGATTTACTCTGTAACCAGAAATTACAAAATTTACTCTATAATCTGGATAAAGAGATGACCAAAATTACACTTCAAGTTGGAAGACATTCCTTTCTCCCTCTGAAATGCACATGTCTTTAAAGGCTGAACACCTTCTATTCTGAAAATGGAGTTTAATTTAGCAGTTTCATTGCTTCAAAATTAAATAAATGGGATTTTGTGAATTCTAAATTAAAGAGGTCATTTTTCAAAGAGTCTACATTGCTCCCTCACCTCACCTAAACACACATGCTAAAATATCTTTTCTTTCTTAGAGCCCCATCTTCTTTCCAGGTATAACCAAAGGATCACTACCTGAATTTAGGGAAGAGGTCATTACAAGGGCTTTTCTTGTTGTGTTATTGTCTTACATCAGTTTAGTACCCCAGCTCATCAGGAGGAAGATGGAGAAATCACATCTTACCAAATGTTTATCATACATACAGATGGCTGTTTCTGTTTTGAATCCTGCATTCCTTTGTGTCCCATTTGATCTGGGTGCATGCGAAGGCACAGCACCCCCCTCTCTCTCCACCTACTCCTCCCTTTAATATGGTCACTGTGGCTCCATCCCTGGGTGTGATTGCTCAAACTTGTCTTCCCACACTACTCCCCACAATTCTGTTCCATAACTGAGAAAATTCTTGCTGATTCTAATTCAAAAACAAGGTGAACCAAAGCCTGGTGGCTTAAAATGAGCTGGACTCAAACTCAGCTCCTGGGGAATCCTGGCAAATGAATACCCATAGCAAGCTTAAGCTAAGCTAATTCTGGACGTGTCCCAAAGAGAGTAAAAGTGAAATGACGTTGTAATGGGCTTTGAACAGCTTTCCTAAATACTTCTAAACAATCAATTATAAAAGATGGCCTAGAAATTATAACAGATGGAATTTGCTGGTTGATTTGTAGAAGCAAGGAATAATGTGTACAAATTATTATGAGCGATCTGAGTGTTGGTTTTGTTTCGATGCAATTTTCAGTCTTGAGAACTCTGAGGAAACAGATGTCGTAAGTCTATCAAGCATATGGGTGGTAGGATTATAGGAAGATTTTTGGTACATTTTCTAAATTTTCTAAATGATCATCATTACTCTAATGATCAGAGTTAAGCAACAGCTGTAATGATAACAAAGGGAATTTTATGCTGCATTCTTGTTACCAAAGATCTTTATTAAGGAACTATTCACATATAATTAGCAGTAGGGAAATCCTTCCCTTGTCGTTCAGTGAATTAAACAAACAATTATTGAGGATCTACAGTGTGCCTGAATCGGTACTGGTACTAAGGGCTCAGACTATTTATATTCCAGGAACAGAATATAGTGGAAAACATAGACTTGTGCACATAGAAATTTCAAAATAATGTGTTAAGTATTAAGAAAGCAGTATTGCGAGCAACTGTGAAAAGAGAAAGACAACTTGGTTCAGTCTAAGGGTTAAGAATAGACTTTTTAGAAGAATTGAATTAGCCTGAAGTGAGCCTATTACATGAGTAAAATGTCAACTGGAGTGGGAGAGAGAAAGATTCCAGGCAAATCCCATATTCTCTGGTGAAAAGTGGCACAAACCCGACACAAACTGGCTTAAGCACATAAAGAGAACTCATTTTCTTTAACAAGAAAGGGTCAGTACAGAATTGGCCTTACAGACAGCTGAAACCAGGGACCCTTTTTCTCGTACCACCTTTGGCTTCCTTCCCTCTTGGCTGCAGGGGCCCCTTCCAGCCCTGTCACAGAAGAGGATGGGCTCACATGCAAAACAGCATGAAGAGAAGAGCTTTACCTGGTCTGGCCACCCCCAGAGCAAGCACTGTGGCCAAGGTGTAAGTGTGCTAACTGCCCAGAAGAGGTTCTCCAGCCCTGGGACCAGGAGGAACTGTGACTGCAAGCTTCACTACAATCAGAAGTTCTGAGGCATGGGTTTCCTGCAGCTGACTGTGGCCCTGAACAGACAAAACAACAATGACCATGACACAGCAGGAATGTCAACAACCACCCAGAGAAATGAAACGTCATAGATGAGGCAGAGAAGAGTATTAGGGATGACACCAAGGACAGAGTTACCAGCACTCGGCTAGCACTATATGGGAAGCTGAAGTTTGGCTGGGGGGAGGACAGTGGTGTGGGCATATACAGCCACTTTTAGATAAAAATGAAAATGGCACAGTGAGAGCAATTCACAAGGTGTCATTAAGACATAAACTGTTTACAAGTAAAGATGCAGAAAAGGCTAACTACTATTTTTGCGTCGGACATACTTTCTATATCCTCATAAACACACCATACGGTTGGTATTATCATCTTTCTTCTACGGATAAGTAAACTGAGATTGAAGACTTAGCCTGTAAAGGACACAGAGCAAGAAGTGGAGGAAGCAGTGAAAGTCATGCCTGTGTATATTCCTTGCATGCTGCCTCTCATAAAGATCAGCACAAATAACTGAAAAAAAATAGAACGTACTTACATTTAATTGCCTCAAATCTCACCTGCCATTCCATGCCATTCAGTAAATATGAGTACCTTGTATGCGTGAGTCCCTTTCCTTGTCATGCATTTTGCCACCATTCACTGCATCTATCTCAGGGACTGGTGGCATTCCTCAGCCTAGTCTCTCCTACACGGTGGGTCCACTTACCCAGAACATACTATGAACCATACTGCCCTATTATCTAGTACTGTACTTTTAAGTATATATGGAAGTGGAAATTTTTAAAAGAACTTATAGATTCTTCGCACAATCTGTTCCCACTTCTGTCCTAATATTTTCATCAAAGCATGAAGACTATAGACAGCATAAGTCATAAAATAAAAACAATCTACTTTCCCTTGTTAAGGCATGAAAATGCAAAATTTTTTTCCCCTTTTACAAACACTGAGGTGTATAAGCGTAAGGTAAAGGCAATGAATGTTCTTTAATCCAGTAAATAAATTACCTGCAGGAGAGATAGATATTTCTTAATGTATTTGACTCATATAGTATACCGTATATAATACTGTATTACACGGGCTCACACTACAAGGTAACAGAGACTCAATGGTGAATTGAAAAGCTTCAAACAGATAACTAAAAAATATTTAATATAAAGACTGCAAAACATTTTAATAATGCAGATTCAATCTAAAAAAGAATGTGAGATGTTGTATATTTTTAAATCTATAGAATGAAAAATTTCAGAGAACTTCACAGAACTAAATATGGTTACTTTCATTACTTCTAGTTACATTTACCACATAAAGAGGAAAGAAAAAAACATACAAAATTACATCTAAAAAATATTCTCAGTGATATAATCAAAACCTCTTCACACAGAGACATAATATGATTCTTTAATGACAACTTCAAAAGAAGATTTCATCAATAAAAACTCTAACAGGGGTTTCTAATTTGAACTTTACAACCTTTAAATATGAGATTAAAATGCGAAGGCAAGCAATAAACTCTATGACAAGGACATCATGTTGTTTCTATACTTACTTTAAAAATGTGAGACTAAGTATCTCAATGCAACTAGTATAAACATGCCACAGAAAACAGCAATAGTATCTCATTCCTTATGCATTTGCCAATCCATGTGAAGTTGCCAAAATGACCCTCGACTTGGCTGGCATATCTGACATGTTCATTGGTGCTGAAGCTTTGGCCAGTCTGGCTGGGACTGAAGAGGTATCACGTGTGATCAGGAGACTACATGGTGAGGACTAAGAAAGCACCCAACTCATTTAGAAGGTTTGTTACATACATGGAGATTAAGCAAATATGTCAATATTTGAGAATATAAACAGTTGAGGATAAGGAAAGACAGGTTTCCCACTGATGAAAAAGGGAGTAACAAATTAAAATGGGAGTATAGAATAATCTGCGGTGTTGGGTTGGAATTGGAAGTATCGGTGTGAATGTATGGTTTTAATATCAATAAATATCTTTAATAATATTAAAAACTCATAGTTTTTAAGAAACAAGAAAAATATATAGGCACAGAAATAGATGTATGTAAATGTGTATACATGCTACGGACTGAACTGTGTCCCCTGAAAATTCACATGTTGAAGCCCTAAACCCCAAAGGGATGTTATTCGGAGATATGGCCTTTGGTCGGTTATTAAGTTCAGATGAGGCCATGAGGGTGAAGTCCTCATGATGGGATTTGTGCCCTTAAGAAAACAAAAGAGTTCTCTCTCTCTCTCTCTCTCTCTCTCTCCCCCTCTCTCTCTCTCTCTCCCACACACACACCCCTATCCACCATGTGAGGATATAACAAATCGGAAGGAGGGCTGTCTCCAGACACCAAATCTACCAGCACCTGGATCTTGGACTTCCCAGCCTCCAGAACTCTGAAAAATAAATGTTTGTTGTTTAAGCCATCCAGTCAGGGGTATTCTGTCATAATAGCCTGAATTGACTAAGACAACACATACATACATATATTTTATGAGTCTGTCTGCTGAGAGATCCTAGAAGCTATGACACCCAGGAGCAATGAGCACACCAAATGTCGAGGTCTTGGTTTCTGAACACCATTCACCACCACAAGAATCTGGGTTTCCTTGAAGAAATGGCTGATTCCCAGGCTGGGGCAGGGTAAATGAGCCTGAAACATGCCTTTGTGTCAGAATAAAGTATGCAAAGAATGATGGGGGGATCTAAAATGAGAGAGAAGTCAGTGTGAAGGAGTTGTAATGGCCAAATCTGAGACAAGCCAACCTCCAAAATAATAATGTCAGTAACAGATTATAGCCCATTGCACAAAACAGAAATCCATGAATTCACACTCGTAGAAAAACAGAAAGATTAGATAGACAGATGATATAGATAGATAGATAGATAGATAGATAGATAGATAGATAGATAGATAGAATATAGCTCTACTTGATACAGAATGCCAACTAATTCCTGAAGATAGAATGATGGAATAAAAAAAATTACCATTTCACAGCCATTATAGTAATAATGGATTCTGGTAAGAATCATCAATGAATGCTAATGGGTAAAAGTCTGAAAAGTTATCTCCTCACAATATATTTATGATTAATTGACAAGTACAAAATTCTTACTAACTTTACCCTGGAGAAACCTGGCAGGCACTACCTCAACCAAGTGATAAAAGTCAGCATCACCAGCTATGGGACAAATCAACATCTTGTGCCTCTGGATATGATGAAGGACACATGTCTGTGGTATTCCTTCCAAAAATGCATAAATTGAATCTAATCATGAGGAAATATCAGTCAAACCCAAATTGAGAGACATCCTACAGAATAACTGGCCTCTTCAAAAAGTGAACGATGCTTTGTAAAACTGTGAAGGTAATAAGAGAAGAAAAGATTAAGGAACTACTCCAGATTGAAGGAGACTAGAGAGACATCGGATATGGATCCTGGACCTATGAAGGGTGTTATGGAGATCATGGATGAAATCTGAATGAAGTCTGTGGATTAAATGGTAATAATAGATCAATGTTAATTTTCTGATTCTGATGCTAGCACTTCTGTTCTATAGTGGTGTCTGTTTCTAGGAAAAACACACAAGTATTAATTGGGTAGTAGAGCATCACATCTGCAACTTGCTCTCAAATAGTTCAAAAATTTCATTAAAATATTTTAAAATATATAAAGAGAGAATTATGAGGCAAATTTGGCAAAAAAAAGTTAACAAATGGGAAATCTGAGCAAAAGGAATATTAAAGTTCTTTGTAATTTTTTAATGTTTCTGTAAGTCTGAAATTATTTCAAAACAAATGAAAAGGTTTTTGAAAAGTAATTTTTTTAAACTCTACTTCAGTTGGCGAAAGTATACACATTCCTTAAGTCCAACAGGAATATTATTCCCTTGGGGTAAATTCCTTGAAGTTATATTCTCATTACAGTCAGTAAAAAATGTGGGGTTATTTCTAACTCTTCCACAAAACACCAACATGCAACTTTTCAGATTTGATACACTAAAAAGTTAAAAGTTCTCCAGTGGATAACAGACTCTCAGAGAATAGCTAACTCACCAGTAGCAGGTAACTCCTCTATAAAACTGAGCAGGCTGTTAGAGGTCCTGACCTAATCAGTGAGAAGTTGCTACTATTCCCTGTGAACTACTGGAAGATACCTTAACTCTTTCTGGTTGCTGGCAGAGGGCTGCCTAAGAGTCTCCACTTGTGCTACAAATCATTTATAAACCTGTTTTAAAAAATCTTTTCTAAACAATTTTAGAGAAAATATATCTGCAATTATCATAATTTGGGGGAAATGATGTTGGCCTAGAAGATATTCAAAAAAAGCTAAACTAACATGGCAAAAAGAAAATCTGCACACTTTTCCATCACACCCCAATTTACTAATTTCATAAACTTTTTATCACTCTGCTTTATCCAATAATTAAAATGATGCTGAACTGTTCTTTCATAAGACAACTTCCACCTACTGAATTTTCACAGTCAAGCTTTCCTCTTGAAGCTGTGCATAGTCTATTAAAATTTCCTGGGAACTACTGGAAACTTACAACTGATAAAGACTAAAGCAAATAAGCATCTCTATTAATTTGACCATTAAAAAAAACACATTCCAGGGCTTCCCTGGTGGCGCAGTGGTTGAGAGTCCGCCTGCCGATGCAGGTGACGCTGGTTCGTGCCCCGGTCTGGGAGGATCCCGCGTGCCGCGGAGCAACTGGGCCCGTGGGCCATGGCCGCTGGGCCTGCGCGTCCGGAGCCTGTGCTCCGCGACGAGAGAGGCCACAGCAGTGAGAGGCCCGCGTACCACAAAAAAAAAAAAAACCCACATTCCAATTTATTTGAGCAATGCTTAAGTTCAGTTTTCTTTAGAAACATGCCTTTGAATATTAGCTGCTTTGAAATACCGACCTTAAGAAAGCCTAGTCACTTGTAACTGCCTAAAGATGGGAAAACGAAAAATGGCGCAAATCCAATCAACATCCTCCAAGGCACCTTTTTTTTTAGGAAGCGTAGCTATCAACCTTGCAGCTGAATTCTATAACAATGGTAGAGATCTAGGGACTTCCCTGGTGGTGCAGTGGTTAAGAATCCGCCTGCCAATGCAGGGGACACGGGTTCAAGCCCTGGTCCGGGAAAATCCCACATGCTGCGGAGTAACTAAGCCCGTGTGCCACAACTACTGAGCCATGAGCTGCAACTACTGAAGCCCGTGCGCTCCAGAGCCAGCATGCTGCAACCACTGAGCCTGCGCACTGCAACTACTGAGGCCCGCGTGCCTAGAGCCCATGCTCCGCAACAAGAGAAGCCACCGCAATGAGAAGCCCGCACATCCCAACGAAGAGTAGCCCCCGCTCACCGCAACTAGAGAAAGCCCGCAAGCTGCAGCGAAGACCCAACGCAGCCAAAAAAAAAAAAAAAAAAACAAGACAATGGTAGATCTAACAGAGACACAGATGCAGAGAACAAACGTATGGATACCAAGGGGGAAGGAGGGGGTGGTATGAATTGGGAGATGGGGATTGACATGTATACACTATTGACACTATGTATAAAATAGATAACTAATGAGAACTTACTGTATAACACAGGGAACTCTACTCAATGCTCTGTGGTGACCTAAATGAGAAGGAAATCCAAAAAGAGGGGATATATGTATATGTATAGCTGATTCATTTTGCTGTACAGTATAAACTAACACAATATTGTAAAGCAACTATACTCCAATTAAAAAGAAAAGAATAAATGCTATCAACATGTCTGTTAAAAATTTTAAAAACTAAAAGGCAAGCACATGGAAGGCCATATAACACTGAAAGTTACAAACAGTAAAATATTTCAGAACACTTTTACAATGTTAAGCCTTTCATCCAAAAGCATGGCATCTCTTCACTTATTCTTTGTAACAGTTTAATGTCAACTTCATCCACTGCAGATAAACAGTGGCTAATCCAATTCCCTTAGATTCATATTTTAGAAAATGCAGAAGTAGTTTCATACAGCTATGTGCCTGTATAGTAAAAAGGGCATAAGATATGAGATAAAAATATTTATGGTTTGAGGTAATTTGAGTGGAGAGCTACATTTTTTAGTACCAAATGTTTAATACTCTATAGCATTTTGTGCCTCATATATTTTGAGAGCAAAGAGCTTAGTTGCTGCAGCTATAGATAAGCTCAAGCAACATAACTATTAAAGCTTCTATTTGAAAGTTCTATAAATATATTTCCCATAGAGAAAATCTCTAGAAAAATAGCCTTGCTCTTCACCCAAGAGGTTTCCAGTTTCTTTTTTTTTTTTTTTTTTTTGCGTAATGCGGGCCTCTCACTGCTGTGGCCCCTCCCGTCGCGGAGCACAGGCCCCAAATGTGCAGGCCCAGCGGCCATGGCTCACGGGCCCAACCGCTCCGCAGCATGTGGGATCCTCCCGGACCGGGGCACAAACCCGCGTCCCCCGCAGGCAGGCGGACTCCCAACCACTGCGCCACCAGGGAAGCCCCGATTTCCAGTTTCTTGATGGAAACTTTAAGTGAAGTTTGCCATATCTAAACATCTTCATGCTAAATTTTATATATAAATTTTAGCTCTTACAATATCTTATGCTGATTTGTATTCATTTAAGGCCAAGTATTGTGATAAAATTTATGTTTTTTACTTTTAACAGTTCATATTTAATACTTTGTCATCAGCCTGAATGTGCTACTCCTAACGCTGAAAGCCTAATATGCTTGATCTTTTAACCTCGTGTTCTTTCTCCAATGCAAATCATACTGCTCACTCAGAGGTAATACATTAATTATATGAAATTATAAGGTTGCCTAGTATGAAGAGTACTTAACAGAAATTATAAACCACTGCTATGTCTAAATCTTGGTATAAATAGATAAATACTTCACATGTGGGTGCTTAGAACCCATCCCTTAATCTATTCTTCTTTCTGTCAATTACTATTTCTGCTCTGTTGCCTGTTTAGGAAAACAAGTAAGTTTTTAAGAGAGTTTAATCAGTGTGATAGGCAGAATAATGCCTCCTCTCAAAGATGTCCATGTTCTAATCCTCACTACCTTACAGAGCAAAAGGGACTTTGCAGGTGTGATTAAGGATCTTGAGATAGATTATCCTGGATTATCCCAGTGAGACCAATGTAATCACAAGGGTCCTTATAAGGGAGGGAGAGATGCAAGGGAGTCAGAGAAGGAGACAGAAGACTAGAAACAGATGTCAAAGAGATAAGCTGCTGGAAGGGAGCCACAAGCTGAGAAATGCAGGCAGCCTCCAGAAGCTGGAGAAGGCAAGGAAGACATTCTCCCCTCCAGATTCTTCTGCCTCCAAAAGGAAAGCATCCCCACCAGCACTTTAGTCTCTGAGACCTATTTCAGACTTCTGACTTCCAGAACTGTAAGACAATAAATTTGTGTTGTTTTAAGCCTTTAAGTTTGTGGTAATTTGTACCAGTAGCAATAGGAAATTAATAGTTATTTTTATTAATTACCTATACAGACTGTGTCAGTATGAAATTAAAGTTGTGTATATACAACAGTCAAAACCACTTATAAAATAGTATACTAAATGTTAGAATTAATGTCCGACTTTCTGTGGAATACTGAGGACAGTACACAATCATTAGACAAGCATTTTTTGATCTACTATCGGTCAAACTCTGGTATTTAAAAGACGAACAATATAAATATATCAAGGCAGAAATCATCTTCAAGTTGTTCCAAAGAGTCATACAAGTGAATGAATATTTACAATAAGGTGATAAGCACTTTAATTGGGGAAAAGGAAAGGGCACTTCCACTGAGGGTGGAGGACACACAAATGAAATGGCTAAATCTTTAAGGGGGAATAGGTCCCTTGAGAAGTTTGAGGCTAAGCTGAGCAAGGTCACATCGTGAAGTGGGCAGTAAGCCATGCATAAAATTGGACTTCATCTTTCAAGTAATGAGAAACCAGACAGGCGTTTTAAGTAGTGGAGTGACTGATGCAGTTAAATTTTAGAAGGGAAAAAACACTGCGTGTGTTGTGAAGGATGCGAAGCCTGGCCTGAAAGCAAGAAATATACAATGAAGCCTGAACCTACGTTTATAACACCATATTTTAATATTCATTCACAAACATACAGTGATCAAATGATCACCTTCTATCAACCAGGTGCTTTGTTAAATACCAAGTGATAAAAAAAAGAGACTAAGACATGATTAGTGCCTTTAAGATAATAATAAAAAAAAAACTATAGCTTTATATATACAACAATATACAAAATGGATACAATGAAAGCAGCTATCTCTACTTTGGGTACTCATCTAGAAACCATATTTTCAGAAGTAGGCACCAATGGGGATATTTTTATACATATAACTGATTCACTTTGTTATACAGCAGAAACTAACACAACATTGTAAAGCAATTATACTCAATAAAGATGTTGGGAAAAAAAAAAAGAGTAGGCACCAAATTCATGCCACAAGAAACCACAAATTAATATGGAGAAACAATTATGTGCATACTTTTCAAAAATGCAATCTAATCAATTTCAAAAATAAAAACGGAGGTAACTGCATTCTCACAAAAAATTCAAATAGCTCCCCGACACACAGGCACCCTAAAAGTATTCTTCTTTGCCGTAACTCAGTAAGGTCTATGTACCACAGTGCACAGCCAGCATTCAACATCGACTTTGTTGGAACATTATGTAGTCATGGCAATTTGAACTAATTTAAAATTGCAAGTTTCAACAAGATCAGTTAAATCCAGAGACAGAGTGACAACTCTACAGCTTTCCCCAATCCTGACAGTAAAAATCGATCATCATATTCTCTCTGCTCCCACTGCAATTTCCCCCCTAAATTACAGCAACCAACCATCACAATCTGGTCTGTGTTACAGTTTATGTGTCTGTTCCACCCATAAGAAGACAAACGAGACTGTCTTGTATCTCTTGCACCTCTTGTATCTAAGGGTGCAGGGTAGCTATACTCGGTATTTTAGCACAATCAACGTGTCGAAGAGAACTGAGCTAAATGTAGCTGATAATTATTAGTCAGAATTTCCATTTTAGGGCTATTCATATAATGATTTCAGAAAATACTTGGATACTCTATAAACTTCACAATGTACACACTATGCGCACGTTTTCGGCGTTTCCTCAATTATATACTGAGTAACCGCCAAACAAAAGTGTCAGGTCTCAAAGGAGAGGAAATGGTATTTGGTTTTTGCCAAATGTCATTTCACGTTTAACCTCTTAACACCTCAGTTTTTTCGTCTGTGAAACAGCGCTCATAATAAAACGCATCCACAGAATCATCTTAGAACTAAATAAAATGTTCAGTAGAGAATTTAGCACGTAATCAACGTCAATAAACGGGAATCACTGTGGTTGTTATAATTAATGTTATTATAATGAAGATCTCGATGGGCATCCGTAATAAAATACAGCCATGCTAGAATACCCCAAAATAGAAGACAAGTGTAATATCACTCATTTTTGGTCCTGGAATATAATGTAAAACTAACATTTAACTTTAAGTATGACTGATTTGGGGGCAAAAAATGAAGAGAGGATAGTGAAAGGTGACAGAAAAAAAAATAACTAGAAAACAGCACAGGCTCCTTATCCTGCTGGCTCTGAGACCTGTTTTCTGGGGTTCTGGTCTCTGCTACAAGAAGCACCACTCGGCCTGATGAACAGCACCGTTACAGATAAAGTGCTGTGGGTAATCACTGCTCTGCTTAGTTTATGAAGTTCATCATAGCTCCTCTGGGCTTATGTAAGATAACTAGTTACTTCAGCTTAGAGGCCCTTAGTTGAAATGTGGGCAGATGGCAAAGAGAATACAGTGGCCACGGTGTGTCACTGACAAATAACTGTGTAACTACTTTGTTCCCTGTTGAGTTTAACCATCAAGAAATTAAAAGGCAAGTTTTGTCAAACAGTTTCTAAAGTTTACTAAAAGAACATGAAAATTAGATTATAGACACAGAGGCGGCTAGATTTGTCAGATGTCTGGTTTTTGACAAGATGACGTTTGCACTTTCCATTTGAGTTTATAAAGTGTTTCAGTATTTTGGTCAGAATCATCTGAAAGTACTAAAGACAGCATTACATTAAACAAAAACATAATTATATATAAATCAAAACACACGGCCAAGTGTGCGCAAGATCAAGTAAATGGTTGGAAAAGTTCTCATCATAATGTGTCCAAATTACAAGGGAGCTGGGTTTCCCTATCAGAGGCCAACAGAGTACCTGTCAAACTCTGCCTTCCAGCCACCGTTCCAAAGCTGAAATCACAACTGAGGCAGCGGAAGGACTTGTTCCTCTTTCTTTTTTCTGCATCAGTGATTCTCAACGAAGGGAAAAGGAAGAATGCTCATCAGAACCCCCAGGGAGGCTTTGTCCGTCACCAAACAAAGATATTCCTTCTTCTACCTCATACCTGAAAGCACCGTTTTGTATTCGCCAGGGACTCCTGTCCCTGCTCGGAATCATAGCCATCAGCAATCACAGAGACCAGGAAAGGTGAGGCTGAAGGTACAACATGTCTTCACCTGCCTCACCAAGCGCTTCAGACCACCACCAACTCTGAAACCCAGATGGAGGGAATTAGAAGAACATAGACACATGACAAGGGGGTAACTTTTGAAGTTTGCTTAAAGCATTTTATAAGCAGATAAACTAGGAAAAAAACAAACACCTGAAAAAAGCAGTAGCTGTTAGAGTAACAGAGAACAGATTTTAGGCATTCCCAAATGCTCAAGAAAGTAAAATAATATTTAGTTGCTAATAACAATATTTAGGGAGACGTAGAATGTGGTGGTATAAATCAAATGGTGCTCCTTAGTAAAAAAAAAAAAAAATACTGTGATCATCAATTTAGATAAGAGAATAATACAGTGCAAAAGAATAGGGAAAAAAGTGCATCAAATGTTTAATAACTTCACATTGTAAATAAGAAATCAATTTTTGTTCATGTCTTTATTTTATTGAACACCTTGATGACACACAGAATCCTGGGTTTACAAAAAGCTATAGTGTAATCCCCAGCTTTTCTATAAACCATCTAAAGCCTTACAACACAACTCAAAGGAGAAAAAATCAATAAAATCAAATGTCTCTGGTTCTAGGGTTGATCTAATTTCAAGTTCTGTATACGTATTATGTTAATACATTAACTTATAATGTGAATTAAGTATGACTTACAGGTTTTTACTTTCTATTTCAGTATTGGAAGGAAATTATATTAATGACAACCATTGACTGATTGCTTCCTATGAACAAGGAAATTTTCTAAGTCCTTTCTGTACATGATGTCATTTAATCCTCACAAAATCTCTGTGAATAGATACAATCTTCTCTATTTTCCAAACAACACCCAAAAAGAAGCCACTTGCTCAAGGTCACAGACACTTAACCCATGAAAGAGCTAAGTGCTGGCATCAAGGTTCTGTGAATACTAAAGTCCATGCTTTTTCCTCATACTACATTGAAACTAGAATTTTCTGATATTTCTTTGATATGCATACATCAAAGAATATAACCACACAGATAATGCTATTTCTCAATTTTACATCTTTAGAGAATTTGAAAGACTCTACAGGTGTATATTGTACTTCTCTGTGTCCCATACAGCACATAGAAAATTGCATAGCACTGTTCTGGAAAAGGCTCAAGTTGTTACTGAATAATTAATATCTTCAAATGTGCAGAACAGAGCACTTCCTTTTCCACTTGGCCCAATGGACTTCTCGTGGACATGTGAATATGAACCAGTTATGGACCTTGGGCACATTATTTCCTCATTTGTACCAAAAGGCATAACAAGGGCATGTTGACTGATGACACAAAATTTTTCAAGCCTAAATAGAATTTACCACTACTTCCCAGAAAGTGTGAACAGATAAAAAGTTGTCAAGTATTGCTGCCATCCTACTATCATATTTACAATCTAGTTCAATGACTGCTAATTCAATAAGTCTGACTGAAAGCCTAGAAACTTTTATTTTTGAAAAGTTATTTCCGGTAATTCTGAGTCACAGCTGCTTTGAGAACCACTTCAGTAGGCTCTCCTTAATATAATTATTGTCGATAATCAAATCTAAGATGCCACAGATAGTAAGACACATCCAGATTGCAGAGATATTAAAATGGAGAGAACATAGATATCTTAGAATTAATGAAATATACTTAAATTGAAGACTACTGCCTTTACTTTAAGATAACCCAGAACACTAGAGGGTGCCCAATTTAGTAGCACCGTGGTTATACTTGTATAATCTGAACAGCTCGTAGTTTCAAAAAATCAGAAATAACACATATTCTGTTGTCTTTTTACAATCAGATTTCATTGTTGTAACTATTTTTGCAGAAACACACTACAATACATTGATTGCATGGATATTAACTGTTGTCAAAATAAATGATCCTTTATAATATCAAGACCAGTTGGTTGGTCTTTGAAAGATTTTTCCATACTCAAATTGTTCTCAGCCCAGGCAAGTTACTTCAGACAGTCACTTCACTGATTGTTGTTTCATATGTGAAGACAGGGGATTCGGGTATATTATTTCTAAAATTCCTTCTAGATTTAAAATTCTATTTCTACGTCATTGTTCTTAAGTTTTTCTGGTTTTCTTGTTTTTTTGGCTGCACAGCATGTGGAATCTTAGTTCCCCAACCAGGGATCGAACCCACGCCCCCTTCATTGGAAGGCACAGTCTTAACCATTGGACCACGAGGGAAGTCCCTTAAGTTGTTTCTTACATGTAATTGTCATGCCTCCAAACAATCAATTCCTTAAGGGTGAAGACCTTACATAACTTTCTCTGGGGTGTACACACACACACACACACACACACACAGCAGAAGGACCTGGTACAATCATCCTGGGCTGAGTCTCTGACAGGCAAACACAGGCCTCTCCTTCTCACACTATCTGCTCTGGTCCACACCTGGGACCCTCCCCTCTCGGGACATGGAGGTACAAGTTCCTTCCTTCCCTTCCTGCTCAGAATTTTCCAGAACTCTTGCTCACAGCCTCAGTGGTAAGACAACAAATGCAAACATCTGGTGCCAGCCCCTAATTTCTACTCTTTAGCTCTTTCTACAATTTTGTAATTTCCTATAGTAGATCTTGTCTTTATTTTTAATTCCGATTGGAAAAACTAGAGTGGTATCTGTTCCCTGCACCGACACCTGACTAACGCAACATTCAATTTATATAGTTTGTGTATTCAAACAAAACTACGTGAAATGTATCAGAATTGGTTTACCTAGAATCATCACAATGTCAGGACACCACTATATCACCAGCTATTTAGTCTCAAAGGACTATGTTAAAACTACAAATTATCTGCAAGCCAGAAGGGGGTGGCAGGACATATTTAAAGTGATGAAAGAGAAAAACCTACAACCAAGATTACTCTACTCAGCAAGAATCTCATTCAGATTTGATGGAGAAATTAAAAGTTTTACAGACAAACAAAAGCTAAGAGAAATCAGCACCACCAAATCAGCTTTACAACAAATGCTAAAGGAACTTCTCTAGGCAGGAAACACAAGAGAAGGAAAAGACCTACAATAATAAACCCAAAACAATTAAGAAAATGGTAATAGGAACATACATATCGATAACTACCTTAAATGTAAATGGACTAAATGCTCCAACCAAAAGACAATGAATTTGGTAAAGTAGCACAGAAATCTCTTGCATTCTTATACACTAATGATGAAAAATCTGAAAGTGAAATTAAGAAAACACTTCCATTTACCACTGCAACAAAAAGAATAAAATATCTAGGAATAAACATACCTAAGGAGACAAAAGAACTGCATGCAGAAAATTATAAGACACTGATGAAAGAAATTAAAGATGATACAAGTAGATGGAGAGATAAACCATGTTCTTGGATTGCAAGAATCAATATTGTGAAAATGACTCTACTATCCAAAGCAATCTACAGATTCAGTGCAATCCCTACCAAACTACCACTGGCATTTTTCACAGAACTAGAACAAAAAATTTCACAATTTGTATGGAAACACAAAAGACCCCGAATAGCCAAAGCAATCTTGAGAAAGAAAAACGGAGCTGGAGGAATCAGGCTCCCGGACTTCAGACTATACTAGAAAGCTACAGTAATCAAGACAGTATGGTACTGGCACAAAAACAGAAATACAGATCAATGGAACAGGATAGAAAGCCCAGAGATAAACCCACATACATATGGTCACCTTATCTTTTATAAAGGAGGCAAGAATATACAGTGGAGAAAAGACAGCCTCTTCAATAAGTGGTGCTGGGAAAACTGGACAGCAACATGTAAAAAAATGGAATTAGAACACCCCCTAACACCATACACAAAAATGAACTCAAAATGGATTAAAGACCTAAATGTAAGGCCAGACACCATCAAACTCTTAGAAGAAAACATAGGCAAAACACTCTATGACATAAATCACAGCAAGATCCTTTTTGACCCACCTCCTAGAGAAATGGAAATAAAAACAAAAATAAACAGATGGGACCTAATGAAACTTAAAAGCTTTTGCACAGCAAAGGAAACCATAAACAAGACGAAAAGATAACCCTCAGAATGGGAGAAAATATTTGCAAATGAAGAAACTGACAGAGGATTAATCTCCAAAACATACAAGCAGCTCATGTAGCTCAATATCAAAAAAACAAACAGCCTAATCCAAAAATGGGCAGAAGACCTAAATAGACATTTTTCCAAAGAAGACATACAGATTGCCAACAAACACATGAAAGAATGCTCAACATCAGTAATCATTACAGAAATGCAAATCAAAATTACAATGAGATATCATCTCTCACCAGTCAGAATGGCCATCATCAAAAAATCTACAAACAATAAATGCTGGAGAGGGTGTGGAGAAAAGGAAACCCTCTTGCACTGTTGGTGGGAATGTAAATTGATACAGCCACTATGGAGAACAGTATGGAGGTTCCTTAAAAAACTAAAAATAGAACTACCATACGACCCAGCAATCCCACTACTGGGCATATACCCAGAGAAAACCATAATTCAAAAAGAGTCATGTACCAAAATGTTCATTGCAGCTCTATTTACAATAGCCAGGACATGGAAGCAATTGAAGTGTCCATCAACAGATGAATGGGTAAAGAATATGTGGCACATATATACAATGGAATATTAGTCAGCCATAAAAAGGAACGAAACTGAGTTATTTGTAGTGAGGTGGATGGACCTAGAGACTGTCATACAAAGTGAAGTAAGTCAGAAAGAGAAAAACAAATACCGTATGCTAACACATATATATGGAATCTAAAAAAAAAGAAAAAGAAAAAAAAAAAGAAAATGGTCAGAAGAACCTAGGGGCAAGATGGGAATAAAGATGCAAACCTACTAGAGAATGGACTTGAGGATACGGTGATGGAGAAGGGTAAGCTGGGACAAAGTGAGAGAGTGGCATGGACATATATACATTACCAAACGTAAAATAGATAGCTAGTGGGAAGCAGCCACATAGCACAGGGAGATCAGCTCGGTGCTTTTTGACCATCTAGAGGGGTGGGTTAGGGATTGTGGGAGGGAGGGAGATGCAAAAGGGAATAGATATGGGGACATATGTATATGTATAACTGATTCACTTTGTTATAAAGCAGAAACTGACACACCATTGTAAAACAATTATACTCTAATAAAGATGTTAAAAAATTAAAAGAACTACAAATTATTTTTGACATAAATATATATGTTAATATTATATGTGTTAATACTACATATCAATGAATTGGTGTCTAATTATAATCAGATAGTATAGATAATTATATGTATTTAGTTCAAATGTACAAATGCATATGCAGAATTCTTATCAAAGGTAAGAATTTAATAAGCGTGATATGAGTGTCATTTTCACATTTTAGAAGTCATAACTGGAGCAACTTGTACAAAAGTTCACATATCTGTTATTTTAGAAGACTGATTTAGTTTGTTTTTAAGGTGAGGTAGTTTGATAAAGTTTATTAGTTACTAATCATGACCTGGGGAAGTGTTTTAGATCTACTGGAGAAAAGTGCCTGTTTATATTACTTTATTTTCTCATTACCAAAACACTCTTTTCTTCTGCAAAAAGTCTACTCATTTCACATGCTTTATGGTTTACATTTTAGCACTTCATCTATTTAGCTGTAAATAAAATACTTATTTTAATTAATATGTTCAATATAAAGTATAAACTGCTTTTTAAAGGCTAAGAAACCAAACTAATAAATGAATTCAGTAAAGTTTCAGGAAATAAAATCAGTTGCATTTACATATACTAACAACAAACTATCTGGAAATTAAGAAAGAAATCTCATTTACACCTGCATCAGAAAACATACTTAGGAATAAATTCAACCAAAGAGGTAAAAGACCTGTACAATAAAAACTATAAGACACTGATGAAAGAAATTGAAGAGGGCATAAATAAATGGAAAGATATTAACACATTCTTGGATTGGGAGAATTAATATTGTTAAACTGTGCATACTATCCAAAGAAATCTACAGATTCAGTGCAACCCCTGTCAAGTTTCCAATGGCATTTTTCACAAAAAAAAGAAAAAAAAATCCTAAAATTTGTATGAAACCACAAAAGACCCCAAATAGCCAGTGCAATCTTGAGAAAGAAGAACAAAGCTGGAGGCATTATGCTTCCAGATTTCAAACTATATTACAAAGCAATATTAATCAAAACAGTATGATACCAGAATAAAAACAGACACATAGACCAATGGAACAGAACAGAGCCCAGAAATAAACCCACACATATATGGTCAACTAATCTCTGACAAGAGCACCAAAAACATACAATGGAAAAAGGACAGTCTCTTCAATAAGCGGTACTGGGAAACTGGATATCCATATACAAGAGAATGAAACTGAACTTCTACCTTACATCACCCACATAAATTAACTCAAAATAAATTAAAGACTTAAATATGAAACCCAAAACTGTAAAACTCCTAGAAGAAAACAGAGGAAAACTCCTTGACATTGGCTTTGGCAACAATTTTTTTGGATATAACAACAAAATCACAGGTAACAAAAGCAAAAACAAACGAGTGGAACTATATCAAACTAAAACGGAAAGTGAAAAATCAACAAAATGAATATGCAATCTATAGAGTGAGAGAAAATATTTGCAAACCATATATCTGATGGGGGTTAATATCTCAAGTATACAAAAAACTGATACAACTCAATAGCAAAGAAACAAATCATTTGATTTTAAAATGGCAGAGTACCTGAATAGACACACACACACAAAGTAACTATTTAAGGTTATGGATGTGTTAATTAAATTGATTGAGGTATTCATTTCACAATGTGTACATACATTAAATCATCACATTGTGAACTTTGAATATAGACAATTTTGTCAATTATACCTCAATAAAGCTGAAAAAAAATAAAAGATAAGAAATAAATTTTCGCATAAATTCAATGTAACATTGCATCTGACGAAAGAAAGAGGCCTGTATCCCAGGTCATTCATTTATTCACTCAATAAACTTTTATTATGCATTTACTCCATGCCAGGCCCTGTACTAGGTAGTGGGAATACAACGATTAAAATAGTCTCTGTAGAGGAGAGTCACATAGTCTCAAAATAACGTCCCATAGCTTCTTTATTAATTGCAAAGGAAAACATTTACCTGTAGATGGAAAGATCTGGCAATACCACCTTAACCTAGTTATCAAATGCAGCATCACCAAAAACAGAACAAACGACATTTTAAGTGTCTACTGGTGCGATGAAATGGAAAGAACACAATCTCACTTATTCAACATTCTTGTCATTATGTTTAACCTCACTCTAACAGGAAATACAATCAGACAAAACCAAACGGGGGGCATTCTATAAAAAAAAACTGGCCTGCACTCTTCAAAACTATCAATATTATGAAAGATAAAAGGCAGTAGGGGCTTTTCTAGATTAAAGAAGACTAAAAAGTCATGACAACCAAATGCAAGGCATGTTCCTTAATTGAATCTTGGATTGGAGAAAAGCAATAAAGGACATTTCTGGGAAAGCTGAAAAAAATTTGAATATAGACTGTATATAGATAACTTAACTGTTTCAATGTTAAATGTCTTGGCTGTAATAACAATAGGGTGGTTGTGAAATGGCTGAAAATGTCCTTATTTTTGAAAGAAACATGCTGACATATCATGACTACAACTTACTTTCAAATGGTTCAGCATTTAATAAAGGAGATAATACAAATGTCCCAAAATGTTAAAATTGGTGAATTTACACGAAGGGAATACTTAATTTTTTGAAATCAAGTTTAGAGTAAAAAATATATAGACCATGCCCATCAGCTTATAGTCTGATGTCACTATATTACCATAGCCTTCAGTTTTCTCTTCTAAAAAAATTAAGCATTTTATTATATTAGAAAAAAGTGTTAATGATTATACCTAGTGCTTACAAATATGCAATGAAACTGGAATTCTCTTAAACCGCTAGTTGCATTGTAAACTAGCAAAACTTTAGGGAAATCAACTTAAAATAGGTGTGTATAGAACCAATAAAATCTACTCTAACCTTTTCATACTTACATTGTTGGTAATAAATTTAAATTTACCAAACATAAATAAGGAAATTTTTGCCTGTAAATATCCCCCAATTACTTCTAGGTTTGCCACACACCATCCACTGGCTGAAACAAGTAACCTCTGTAACCATGTGCAGTAGTTGTGTATCTTTGTGCACAGTGAGGTTTATACTTTATATCATCTATATACACCTCACCACATAAACATATAAAAAAGACTTCAGCCTTGAAACTATATTTCACTATTACACTTAAAACATACCCCTGGTCCAACCAGGCTCCCATCCCCTCTGGACCTGCTGACAGAGATCTTCTTAAGGCTTCCTGCCAACCTCACATTCTGCCTTTTTCTAGTCAAAAAAAAGTATCTGGACTATTTGGAGATCAAAGAAGTAGAAGTCAAATATGTGTGATTCTGGTATACCTAAAATTTCTATCATCACCTCACAGAATAAGAGTGTGCCCTTAGCTTTTACTGAAGATTATTTCACAAAGAGTCATATTTAAAATGCTTCAGTATCCACTACAAAACTCCAGTCACTCGATGTCACATCAAGTCCCAAATGACAAATTTCATTTAGAACTGAGTGTTAAGAAAAACCGTTTCCGCTGAGGAGCTGGTATTCTTCTCTTATCAGATGTACCTTATTGTTCTGCTGCTGGGAAGCCTAAGAATCAACCCTGACATTGAATAAAAACATTAACATTTATAAATTACATACTAGCCTCCTTCTCCTTTCCTTGGTTCTGATCTTCCATTTCTATTTTATTAATAGTCTGTATTAGACACCATTTCCTAGCCCTTTTGAGAAAGAAGCCCAGTATAAATTTGGTAAATAAAGTTTTAAAGTATAATACAACATAGTGATGAAAATGTTTTAGAGATAGGCAGAGGTGATGGCTACACCACACTGTGAATGTACTAAATGCTACTGAATTATGCATTCTATTTAAAATAGTTCCCTTTATTTTCTATAAAGTTTACCTCAGTAAGAAAAGAGTACAGCATAATCCCAGCAAGTAGCATATGGTTAGCAGCCAAATAATCATATTACATTCTTCCCATCCTCACTGTGGTGTGTGGACAGAAAACTAATCTGTCCTCTGCCATCTGTATTGCTTCTCCCTTCCTTCTACTCCTTTATGTTCTAGTATCGTTTTCAACTGCTCAGATTACGTTAAAAATCCTTAAACATTCTCTTGGGCCAGCAATTTCTGAACAAGCCTGATTTTTGGACTCAAGAGAATTCTTTTTTTCAAAGGATCATTTTTAACAGAATCCCAGTATATAAAAATCAAATAAAACCAGCTGCTCTGGTTGAAGAGAGTTTGTGAGGGGTCTAAGACCTCCAGACACTACATCCCTGGTGGTCTTCCTCAGCTTACAACCACAGGCCACAGAGAAAGCTGGAAGCAGACACTTTACGAGCAGAAAAAAGACTTTCATTTGACACTTCTAGAAAACCACAACTAAAATGTTATCTTACCTCCTGTGATCCAGATAATTACTTCACTCCTCCACTTCACCCACATATGAGGGATTGAAGTGTTTTAAGGTACAGTTTAATCTCTACCAGTTTCTCTGGTGAAAATTGCTTGTGGCAATTTGTAACAACTTTTATGGAACAGTTAGGCAATGGAATGTCGATTAATATTTAATCATAATAATTGACAGTTTCCCAGAAAACTATGAAACAAAGATGATTTTTCTATAAACTACTTACTCATTTTTATTGTTTTTACTGCTACAGTTAATAAAGGTTTCAAAGGATACTTTCTCATTTTTAAATTGGTGTTTTAATTCAGCTTTGCCAGCCAATGTGACAAGTTCTAGAAAGGTATGCTCACAGTTTTATAAAGACATGCTCATATCATATGTTCATAGCTTCTGAACACGTGGAGCTTTCATATATTAATTTGGATTTTTGGGTCATAAACTCCAAATGTCATATCTTTACCTTCTATGGAGGAAGTACAAAACTTAATCCAGGGCTTCCCTGGTGGCACAGTGGTTGAGAGTCCGCCTGCCGATGCAGGGGACACGGGTTCGTGCCCCGGTCCGGGAAGATCCCACATGCCGCAGAACGGCTGGGCCCGTGAGCCATGGCCGCTGAGCCTGCGCGTCCCGAGCCTGTGCTCCGCAACGGGAGAGGCCACAACAGTGAGAGGCCAGCGTACGGCAAAAAAAAAAAAAAAAAAGTTAATCCAATTTCCCATTTCTGGGCAGACAATAGCATATACTGAGTAACTCCAGACATTATAAACTGATTATAAAACACCTGTAATAAATAGTGAGTTTATCTGGAAAAAAGTTTAAATGCAAACAGGTGCATACTAATGCAAGCAATTAAAAAACAAAAATACAGTCAAATCTCAAGTAGCTGGTGTAATAAAAGCAGTCAGGAGGAAAGCTACAAAAAACTGGTCAAAATATGGTATAAAAGAGATTCACTTATTTAAAATTACATCCTGTATTTAAGAATTAATTTACAGAGCTTCCCTGGTGGCGCAGTGGTTGAGAGTCCGCCTGCCGATGCAGGGGACACGGGTTCGTGCCCTGGTCCGGGAAGGTCCCACATGCCGCGGCGGCTGGGCCCGTGAGCCATGGCCACTGAGCCTGCGCGTCCGCAGCCTGTGCTCCGCAACGGGAGAGGCCACAACAGTGAGAGGCCCGTGTACCGCAAAAAAAAAAAGAAAAGAATTAATTTACAGATGTCATCTAAAAATACTCGGTGCTTTGTGACCGCCTGGAGGGGTGGGATTGGGAGGGTGGGAGGGAGGGAGACGCAAGAGGGAAGAGATATGGGAACAAATGTATATGTATAGCTGATTCACATTGTTATAAAGCAGAAACCAACACACCATTGTAAAGCAATTATACGCCAATAAAGATGTAAAAAATAAAAAATAAATGAAAAGATATATATATATAAAGTTTATTCAAGTAGAACAGTTTAAAACACCAATCATTAATTGATTTGCTTGACAAGAAATGGCCAAATGTCAAAACATTCATATTATCAGTTTCTCGGCTAAACACTCCTTTCAATATATATTAGACATATATAATATACACTTTATATGTACATTATATATTATATTTATATTTAATATATTCATATGTTTACTAACATTTTTGTTTTATATTTTTATGTATTAAAAATATATACTAAATTATAATATAAATAACATTTTGTATTAAGTATTAGTATATTTATATATTTAATATAATATGTACAATATATAATAATATAGACTTAATATATACGTTACAAATAGGAAAAAAGTTGGACAAGGACAGTCCTAGCTGTATGCTTATAAGTAGCAGAAAAAAATTATCTACTGATTCTTAATTATTGCATTTGATTATAGTAAAAATGTGCACATAATAATGGTTATTATTTTATAGAGTTATGTTTTATTTGTAGACACGCTGTAAGGCATTTTGCTTTTTCTCTAATAAGTAGGTTCTATTACCTCCATAACACAGACAAGAAAACTGAGCTTCAAACAAGTTAAGTAATTTATTCAAGGCCACATAACTAATGGCAGAGTAAAGTTCTAGAAATGTTAAAAAAATGATAACATAATTCAGTTTTGCATACACCTAATAAAATAAGCCATACTATACCTTCATGGGGAATAGAAGGGTCTATAATAAGAATTTCGCTGGCTTCTAAACCCTTGGAATTTCTCATGTAACAGGAGTATCCTTGTTATTCACAGTGGGCCCTTAAGACCATACTTGATGCTTAGGACATGCATGCTTCCAAGGTGACTTGTGGTAAACCCCTTAGAGAGTTTATGCTGCAAGAAGACTCACCAGAAGGACCAACCATATAATTAGAGGGTGGGGCTTTGTGATAACCTGAGAGGGGAGGGGGCTGGAGACTGACTTCAATTACATGCCCAGTGAGTCAATCATCATGCCTATGTAGTGAAGACTCAAGGAAAACTGGACGCTGAGGTTTTGGGTGAGCTTCCCTGGTTGGCAATACTCTGTGTATTGTCACATACTGATGTTCCAGGATGTAAATCAGAGTACTGAAGACATATCAGAAGAAGGTAAAGTTAACAATTTTACCCTTTCTCTTTGCAATTTCCTGGTGGGGGAGGGGGCAGGAATGTAATATGATGTATCTGTTAAAAATTAAAGAAATATCAAAGGTGCTATCAAAAAGCCTAGCACTAAAGGGCTTGACAATTATTTCTGAAATTGTAAAGTAAAGGCAGGGGCAATATTAAAATGTGATACATGCATAGTCTCGGGAATGTTGCTATTACATTAAATGAAGTACACCTCTAGAGGAAAGACAGCAATTCTGACAGCACAAAATAATGAAGAAAAACAAGGGAAACAAAGCACAAGAAATGAATGGCAACTGCAGCCACTATGATGTAAAGTAGCAGCTCAATAAATACAGGTTTAATGAACCCATAAAATGACAATTATGAAAATATTAGCATTAGTAAATTGCAATCTTCTCTACAAAAAAAAAGCAAATTTTCAGGAAAATTATTTTCAAGTGCATTAAAACTCTTATCAGCTTGCACAAGTTTTATTCTTCGTATCTCCAATGTACCTGGCACAAATTAGCCACAGTAAATGACTTCCGATTTCTAATTAAATCTGAATTACATTGCTTTATGAATAGTATAAATAAAATTTTTAGGTAGACTGTTTTTTGTTTCCAAATATCTTTAAGCATTGAGATGCATACTTAGAGTTAAGCTGGCTACAAGATCTTCTTGGCTCTTCAAATCCAAATTCCCTAAGGATATCTAATAAACAAAACATTTCATATATCATAGCCTTTATTTTCAACACAATAATTCAATTATACAATTAAAACTCAAATTTGGATTTTTCACCAATTCACATTTTCCCTCCCAAATACTGCCAAATAATTGAGTTTCACTCAGACGTATTTAAACCAAGTTATTTTTCTTGAAACTATATTAATTATAAGTATAGTAATGTATATGCTTCTACTAGGGAGAAGAAACATTTTCTGTTTTAAAAGATGCTCATTTAATGATGTGAACAAGAAAAAAATCACATGGGGATTCTGGAATCGCCAGCAATAAATAATGCAAAAATGAAAACGAAAGGAATGTTTTGTGAAATACAATTATTTCTAAAAATGCATCATAAAATAAATCTCAATTGTGATTTTTTAAAGTATATAATCCACCATTCCAAAATGTAGCTTAATCTACTCATATTATTTAATAAAGTTCTTTCTAGTTTTTTTTAAATTGATACAAATGTTAGCACAGATGTTCCACCTTAAATTTTTATGACTTCTCCTACAGTATATAAAAATATTGTTCATGTGAAATTAAAGTGTCATGCAAAAATTGCTTCCAACTTTTAACTCCAAGATTTTAAGTAAATGATACTATCACTTCCAAAATTAAACAGATTTTATCCTGCTATATTTATTCAGCTTCTAAAGAAAACATAGAAGCTGCTAGACTTTATTAAGCAATAGACAGCTTCAAACTGGCAGACTGCTTTTCAACAGAATTTATGGGGTGGTATCTGGCATGTTAGTACAAGGCTGACGCCAGATTCAGACAAGACCTGACAAGAGCCTGCAAGTCCCCAGTCCTTTTTCCCAGGGTTTACAATGATTTGACCTAAAGGTACACACCTTTAAAAGATATATTATGATCTGCAAAGTACTTTACATAATTACATTGGAAACGTGCTCAAATATAACCTTTTACATCTGTCAGATTCCTCTATCTATTCCCAAACTGTTACTTCAAATTTGAAAATTAAGTACTCTCTAAAAAATGCAAACATGAACACCTGTTTTCCCTAATTAAATATATGGCTACTTTTTTATCTACTTCTGATTCTTTTCAGAAAATATGAATTGGTGAGGAATCCAAATTTAAGTTTTAAGTGTCTAATTTAGAGAAGTTAGAGAAAGTAAAGGCTGTTTCTATGTAACTAATCAAGAAGATCAAAATATCTGGTGTTCCCTCCCTCCTATCCTGTCTTTCAAATTACACTGGCTCACTGAAAACTGAAAGAGCTTTCTTAATCAACCTTCCCGTACATAAGTTAATGAATGAACCCTGGCTCTCAGTGCCTCTGTAAAACATGCATGTCCTGTGTGCCCAGAGCCCCCAGTCAACTAGTATTTAGGGCCCACCCTCCATGCGGAAAGTTTTCTGTCCCCCTAGTTGAATGCTATGCTTATAAGTCAACTGTGTCTGTCCCTAGTCCTCTCTGTACTCATTATACAGCTATTAGAATCATACTCAAGTAATTACAATGTAAACTGATAAGATATGAGTTCTAAATGAAAAAAAAACGTGTCTTAAAGGACTGAGACAAGTCACTAAAACAAAAAACTGTTGTCAAATCAAGTATAGAGGAAACAGCCATAAAGGAAAATGAGAAAAACTGTAGGATGACTTGGCAGTCAAACCAATTCACAAGTGTTTTTACATTCCGACTCCATTTTAAAGGGCTCTTTAAAGTGTGATTTAGTCAAAAAATAGAAAAAAGACTCCACTCCCATTACATACCCATTTGCAAAGCAACGGCCTTGACGTGGACCTACCTCAAAAGTTTAGCAAATGGTTGGCTTTACTTTTCTTGACATATTCTTTGATGCAGAAATGTTCTCCATCTTAATATGGATGGTGATCCCATGAGATATATATACCTCAACTTAAGACTTAAGTTAATTGACTGATTGTTAATTAATACCGACAGATCTTAAGGGTTAACCAGGGTTTCTTGACCTTAGCACTGTTGATATTTTGGACAAGATAATTCTTTGTTTGTGGGAGGAGGTCCTGTTCACTGTTGAGTAGGTATCTGTAACACCCACAGCCCTAGTATGACAACCAAAAATGTCTCCAGACATTGCCAAATGCCCCCTGGGGGATAAAAACCCACTTCCCTCCCCAGTTGAGAACCACTAGGTTGAACTCCTGGTCTAACAAGGAGAATACAGTAAACCTTTCTTATGACTTCTCAAAGTCTGAATCAGAGTACAATCAGACCATGACTTAGTAATAAAAACTAGAATCCTTGACCTACAAGGATAGAGGAATTTAAAAGGCTTTTATTTGTCACAAGCAATACTTATCCAAGTTGCCTGATCACAAGAAGTACTTGGGATGCTTATAAACATGAATTCCAAGGTGTTTTCCCTAGAAATAAGGTAGGTCTGGGGTGAGGTCTAGAAATCTAAATTGTCTAACAAGCACCTCAGGTGATTTTTTTTATAAACATGCAAGTCAGAGAACAGTAATCTAAGACTGCTATATTTAACGTATATACCTTAGGTACAAAATGTTTTGGCTATATTGCATGACAAAAATCCTGAACATTTCCAAAAGCATAATAACTAAGACTTTCTCTTTTTAGCTCATACCTAAAAAAATAAAATAAAATAACAATCTACTAAAGCTGAAACACTGGGCATAGAAGCTGTCTAATATTTTGAGACAGGCCAAACAAGTGACTGAGCACTCCCCTAGCGACCCAGGAGACAGACACCATCTCTGGATTGCAAGACCTTGCCTTTCAAACCTAGGGCAGTAGAAAGAAAGCCCTATGTAAACTTAAACTGGGATCCTGTTTCCAATAAAGCTTTTAGCCATTCTTTTGCCTCAACAATCTCCCTACTTACCTCCACCACTGCCCTATCTCTCATCACAATCTGTACCGCAACATCCTGCTTTCCACAAGTCCCTCTAATGACCAGCTAGCTCACTCGTTCTGGACACCTGCTCGTACCAGCGGAGCGGGCTCTCGGGCTGGGCATGCTCAGTGATGGGCTCCAGTCCCAGCCAGAAGCAGATCTTTTTTAAACCGCCTGGAGCAAGCACTGCCTTAGCTTCAAGGTCGTCTTCTTTTCAGTAGTTCTTTGTGTTCAGTTCTCAACTGCTCTTCACACTTCTCTGCTTTTCCCTTCCCCCAACGCTGACCAGATAACCTGTTCATTCCCACTTTCATCTGATCTCTGACCTATTACCTTGCCTTCATTTCTCTAACTGGGTTTCCCACACATTGTCTGGCGTTGCTTTCTATGGTTCCTCATAAAGGTGTGTTTTTATGCCTGGCCACTCCAATTTAATCACAACACTGTACTAACAATAATAATAATGGACTGCTATCACGTGAGCGTTTCCTCCGTTGCAGGTATTATGCTAAATGCTTTACGTGAATTGTTACATCTCACTTCCTTTTTATAATTCTGTAGGGCAGATACAAATATTATTCCTACTTCATAGAAGGGGGAAAGAGATTCAGATGAAGTACTTTGCTAGTTGTCCCAATTCCATGTGGTCTCTGTGCTCTGGCACTGCCTTTTTTCTTGCTTTTTTCCTCCAAAATACATGCATTTTCTCCATCCCACTTCCCCATACCTCTCCACTTCTGTATAAATATAACATCTTTTACCCAGTTCTCTACTGAGGACCTATATGCTTTCTCCGTGTTCTTTTTCTTAAAACAGTGGTAGTACCACTCGCTGTCTTTAATTATTTAACATTTTTCCTGCGTGTCTTTTCTCTTCCAAAAGCAATATAAACCTCTAAGGCCCAGGTCGACTGTCACACTTCTTACACCCCTGGATATAGCACAGTCCTACTCAGAACAAACACTCTAAAACAACAACAAAAGTATATATTCTGTTGAAATCATTTCAACAAAGCATATAATGAATGCCGAATACGTATTAGTCAATACGTCAGATGCTAAAGACAGAAAAATGGCATTGTCTCTACCTTCAATGAGTTTACAGACTAGTGGTAGAGAAAGGCTTGCAAATGAACACTAAGAATATGACACAACTTCCATAATAAAGGAGTATGGGAGCCACAGAGGAAGAAGCAACCTTCACCTGGGGTCTGGGGATTGACATCAAAGATTTTACAGCAGAAATGACTTTAGTAGCATTTGTGATGATTAGAACCCCACAGCACCAGGATGGTGGATAAGAGGATATTCCCAACAAAAAGACCAGCGTGTGAACATAAAGATGTGAAAGGCCAGGTGGGCATGAGGAATAGTGAGAAGTTTTGAGAGGCTGGAACGCAGAGCTGGAGTACAGGATGGTGGTGGGGGGGGGCAGGGGGAAGGGGCAGAAGTGAAGCCATGTTAAGGAGTGTGGGCGTTCTCAGAGTAACCAGGTTAGACATCAAAAAGGAGAGAAACAAGGACTGAAGTATACGGTTGGACCAAAATTACCCCATTGATGACTAGAGTCTTAAAGACGGGACACTAGCGCTGTGCGAGGCTAAGCTGCACCCATTCGGAGTGTTTCCATGAGCAGTCAACATGATTTTTCATCATCACCTTCAATACCATGCTGATTACTTAAGCCACTAGAGCTTACAAAAGAGAGCATCTAAAACTCTGCTGTATGGGAATTCCCCGGTGGTCCAGTTGTTAGGACTCTGCACTTCCACTGCTGGGGGCCAAGGTTCAATCCCTGGTCCAGGAACTAAGATCCTGCATGCCGCATAGTGAGGCCAAAATATAAAATAAAATAAAATTCTGGGCTTCCCTGGTGGTGCAGTGGTTGGGAGTCCGCCTGCCGATGCGGGGGGTGCGGGTTCGTGCCCCGGCCCGGGGGGATCCTGCGTGCCGCGGAGCGGCTGGGCCCGTGGGCCGTGGCCACTGGGCCTGCGCGTCCAGAGCCTGTGCTCCACGGCGGGGAGGCCGTGGCAGTGAGAGGCCCACGTACCACACACACACAAAAAAATAATAAATAAATAAAATAAAATTCTGCTGTATGTTTGGGGGCCAGTGAGTGTCTGTACCACAAAAAGTAAGCAGCAAAGCAATCAGGAGCTCATTATCAGTTTACTACTGCATTTTTAAAATCTTTTTTACACCTCTTAGAATGTATAATACACAATGGCCTAAAAGAAATGTACATGATAACTTAAAAGAAAAAACGTTTAGGGACTTCCCTTGGTGGCACAGTGGTTAAGAATCCGCCTGCCAATGCAGGGGACACGGGTTCGAGCCCTGGTCCGGGAATATCCCGCATGCAGCGGAGCAACTAAGCCCGTGAGCCACAACTACTGAGCCTGTGCTCTAGAGCCCTCGAGCCACAACTACTGAGCCCGCATGCCACAACTACTGAAGCCAGTGTGCCTAGAGCCTGTGCTCCACAACAAGAGAAGCCACTACAATGAGAAGCCCACACACCACAACAAAGAGTAGCTCCCGCGCACAGCAATGAAGACCCAACGCAACCATAAATAAATAAATAAATTTATAAAAAAAAAAAGGAAAGAAAAAAGGTTTAAAGACTATATATGTTTAATAGTTCCTCACCGCATTCCAGAAAGGACTCCAAGTGAAGGACTGTCTGTGGATTTCAATTACCACATGCTCTGGAGCTCCCATTTCCGTATATAAAGGAGCTATAAATCTCTTTAATACTACAGCTTCAAAAAAGTACTAGGTGCTATAAACTTTGTAGCTCTACCAAGCTGTTCTTCTGAAGTGGCATGATTACATTTCTGAGCAACTTGGAAATCACCATGAAGTCATTTAAAGAAATTTTTAACTTGATTAAACCAATAAATGCCTCATTCTTTATAGAAATTTAAGAATGACAGAAGAACCACCATCATTAAAATTTCCTAATCACCAAGTTCTTCACTGCTACATCTAGATAGATGTATTGACTTTAAAAAGTCTCAGACAAATTAAGAGTCACATTCCATTAAGGAATATAAAC
This sequence comes from Globicephala melas, assembly GCF_963455315.2. Taxonomy (NCBI): domain Eukaryota; kingdom Metazoa; phylum Chordata; class Mammalia; order Artiodactyla; family Delphinidae; genus Globicephala; species Globicephala melas. The sequence goes on from NC_083331.1 coordinate 49,185,820, forward strand.
ATACAGAAAACCTTAAGTCTTAATTATCTGCCATTTTTCTCTAAACTCTAGAACCAGGCCCTGAAATTTCTGCATTCCTGGAGACTAACTGCTGATCTCACATCAGGGGATACGGAGAAGCCCAACAGATGTGTATTCTCTAAAGACCTTTCCGACATAATTAACACAAAATTATGCTACTATCCCTGTTTATCTGTTTCTGTAGAAACCTCTTATTCCAGGGCGCTAACTCGCTAATCTTACACTTGATTAGCCTCAACCAATATTTGCTAATGGCCATGGTGGAGCTGATAACAATGGTGGTGACAAGGAAATTTAAACACTCTGACAACTACAAGGTTTTCATGCTTCCACTGTATAACACATAACCAAAAATCACCTCTAAAAATCCTACACTGATACCATTATTGTTTTTGCTTTTCTCCAATGGACGAATGTTTAAATATAAAAGTCAGTTCAATTAGGGATAGCAGATTGAAGCAGAGGAACAAACGCAAATGGCCCAATGTTCTAAAGCTTAATATAACACCTAAGATAACTACCAAAGCGTATATCACCTCAAAAATAATAAATAAGCAAAGAGAATAGTGTTATATTTACGTCTTGCTTTCTTTCTGGGGAAGATAAGCAGAAACCTATCTCTTAGGAGGTAGAAGAGTTAATATGCTGCTTCCTTCCAGCATGACTAAATTTTCTCCTTTCACCACTCATAAACCTATGAGGGTAGCGGCTGGGGAAAAAAAGATGTGGCAAAGCAGAGATGAACTTCCCCCAAAATGCCTGAAGCGTCATTTTCCAAAGCCGAGAGAATCATTACCACCTTCCTCAAATTGCCTGGCTCCCAATGCAGCCCCAAATGGCCATAAATAAAACCTTAATTAAATTAATTAGAGCAATTGCTTCCTGCAGAGCATCTCTTTATTTGGGGCCCTGTGTCAGCCCTGGAGCCAGTACTACCCTCCTTGGCTCACCCCCACCCCAGACCTCTCACCTCCCTACTGCTTATAGCAAGGCTCCTAATTATGCTTCAGTATGTCCTTGCCTGATTTCTTCTCCAAGACACCTTCTCACTGTTGACAAGAGACATCATCCCCTGCTATTCTGTTCTCTAACTTCGGCAGAGCATGAGTAATAATGTCCACACAATGACAAGAGACCACAACCCTTGACTGGAGGCTGATCGGCCACCTGACTTCTCCTGGGATTGCCCAGCTGCTGAAACGGAAAGTGATACTGTAACTGCTCTTCAAGTAACAGGTGCTCTAATAACCATCCATCAAGCACCTAAGCATTCGGTAACTGTTAATATACTCATAATATCTCCAACATGCCAAGAGTCCAAGACAGTGTTTTGATTATCACTCTAGAAAGAACACGTCATAACAATTTGACTAGAGGTAGTATCAAGAAGCAGTAGCATCCTGATGGCAGCTGAGGCATTTTAACAAGACTGTGCTGTGGCCACCCCTACTGTACGTGCTGTTTCCTGGGCTTAAATTAACTGAAGCTGGTTCCTGGAGTTGTAATCAAACACCCTATACAGGGGGAGCGCTGCTCGTGTGAGGTGCAGGCGGGCGCCAGTGTGCATACAGGCCACTGCTCGCTGGGCAGCTTCCAACTACCCAGTGGCCAAGATAGCCGTGTGGCTGACAGGGTCTTGGTGCTCCGGCCCGGTGTCAGGGCTGTGACTCTGAGGTGGGAGAGCCAAGTTCAGGACACTGGTCCACCAGATAACTCCTGGCTCCATGTAATATCAAACGGCGAAAGCTCTCCCAGAGATCTCCGTCTCAATGCCAAGACCCAGCTCCACTCAACGACCAGCAAGCTCCAGTGCTGGACACCCTATGCCAAACAACTAGCAAGACAGGAACACAACCCCATCCATTAGCAGACAGACTGCCTAAAATCATAATAAGTTCACACACACTCCAAAACACACCACTAGACGTGGTCGTGGCCACCAGAAAGACAAGATCCAGCCCCACACACTAGAACACAGGCACCAGTCCCCTCCACCAGGAAGCCTACACAATCCACTGAACCAACCTTACCCACTGGGAGCAGGCACCAAAAACAGCAAGAACTAGGAATCTGAAGCCTGTGAAAATGAGACCCCAAACACAGTAAGTTAAGTAAAATGAGAAGACAGAGAAACACACAGCAGATGAAGGAGCAAGGAAAAAACCCACCAGACCAAACAAATGAAGAGGAAATGGGCAGTCTACCTGAAAAAGAATTCAGAGTAAGGACAGTAAAGATGATCCAAAATCTTGGAAACAGAATGGAGAAAATACAAAAAATGTTTAACAAGCACCTAGAAGAACTAAAGAACAAACAAACAATAATGAACAACACAATAAATTAAATTAAAAATTCTCTAGAAGGAATCAATAGCAGAATAACTAAGGCAGGAGAACAGATAAGTGACCTGGAAGATAAAATAGTGGAAATAACGACCACAGAGCAGAATAAAGAAAAAAGAATGAAAAGAATTGAGGACACTTTCAGAGATCTCTGGGACAACATTAAACACACCAACAGTCAAATTATAGGGCTCCCAGAAGAAGAAGAGAAAAAGAAAGGGACTGAGAAAATATTTGACAGATTATAGTTGAAAACTTTCCTAGCATGGGAAAGGAAATAGTCAATCAAGTCCAGGAAGCACAGAGAGTCCGACAGAGGATAAATCCAAGGAGAAACACTCCAAGACACACATTAATCAAACTATAAAAAATTAACTACAAAGAAAAAGTATTAAAAGCAGCAAGGGAAAAGCAACAAATAATATACAAGGGAATCCCCATAAAGTTAACAGCTGATCTTTCAGCAGAAACTCTGCAAGCCAGAAGGGTGTGGCAGGACATACTTAAAGTGATAAAAGGGAAAAATCTACAACCAAGATTACTCTACCCAGAAAGGATCTCAGTCACATTCAACAGAGAAATTAAAACTTTTACAGACAAGCAAAAGCTAAGAGAATTCAGCACCACCAAATCAGCTTTACAACAAATGCTAAAGGAACTTCTCTAGGCAGGAAACACAAGAGAAGGAAAAGACATACAATAACAAACCGAAAACAATTAAGAAAATGGTAATAAGGACACACATATTGATAATTACCTTAAATGTAAATGGACTAAATGCTTCAACCAAAAGATACAGACTGGTGGAATGGATACAAAAACAAGACCTATATGTATGCTGCCTACAAGAGACCCACTTGAGACCTAGGAACACATACTGACTGAAAGTGAGGGGATGGAAAAAGATATTCCATGCAAATGGAAATCAAAAGAAAGCTGGGAAAAAAAAAAAAAAGAAAGAAAGCTGGAGTACGAATTCTCATATCAGACAAATTAGACTTTAAAATAAAGAATATTAGAAAACGTATGGACACCAGGGGAGAAAGCGGGAGGGTGGGGGCATTGTGGGGGGGGGTGAATTGGGACTTTGGGATTGACATATATACACTGATATGTATAAAACAGATAACTAAAAAGAACCTGCTGTATAAAAAATAAATAAATAAAATTTTTTTTAAAAAGGCTATTACAAGAGACAAAGAAGGACACTACATAATGATCAAGGGATCAATCTAAGAAGAAGATATAGCAATTGTAAATATTTATGCACCCAACATAGGAGCACCTCAATACATAAGGCAAATACTAACAGCCATAAAAGGGGAAATCGACAGTAACACAATCAAAGTGGGGGACTTTAACACCCCACTTTCACCAATGGACAGATCATCCAAAATGAAAATAAACAAGGAAACACAAGCTTTAAATGATACATTAAACAAGATAGACTTAATTGATATTTATAGGACATTCCTTCCAAAAACAACAGAATACACTTTCTTCTCAAGTGCTCATGGAACATTCTCCAGGATAGATCATATCTTGGGTCACAAATCAAGCCTTGGTAAATTTAAGAAAATTGAAATCATAATAAGTATCTTTTCTGACCACAACGCTATGAGACTAGATATCAATTACAGGAAACAAAATCTGTAAAAACTACAAACACATGGAAGCTAAACAATACAATACTTAATAACCAAGAGATCATTGAAGAAATCAAAGAGGAAATCAAAAAATACCTAGAAACAAATGACAATGAGAACATGACGACCCAAAACCTATGGGATGCAGCAAAAGCAGTTCTAAGAGGGAAGTTTATAGCAACACAATCCTACCTCAAGAAACAAGAACCCTCTCAAATAAACAACCTAACCTTACACCTAAAGCAATTAGAGAAAGAAGAACAAAAAAACTCCAAAGTTAGCAGAAAGAAAGAAATCATAAACATCAGATCAGAAATAAATGAAAAAGAAATGAAGGAAATGATAGCAAAGATCAATAAAACTAAAAGCTGGTTCTTTGAGAAGATAAAGTTGATAAACCATTAGCCAGACTCATTAAGGAAAAAAAGGAAGAAAACTCAAATCAACAGAATTAGAAATGAAAAAGGAGAAGTAACAATTGACACTGCAGAAATACAAAGGATCATAAGAGATTACTACAAGCAACTATATGCCAATAAAATGGACAACCTGGAAGAAATGGACAAATTCTTAGAAATGCACAACCTTCCGAGACTGAACCAGGAAGAAATAGAAAATATAAGCAGACCAATCACAGGCACTGAAATTGAGACTGCGATTAAAAATCTTCCAACAAACAAAAGTCCAGGACCAGATGGCTTCACAGGCGAATTCTATCAAACATTTAGAGAAGAGCTAACACCTATCCTTCTCAAACTCTTCCAAAATACAGCAGAGGGAGGAACACTCCCAAACTCATTCTATGAGGCCACCAACACCCTGATACCAAAACCAGACAAAGATGTCACAAAGAAAGAAAACTACAGGCCAGTGTCACTGATGAACACAGATGCAAAAATCCTCAACAAAACAGTAGCAAACAGAATCCAACAGCACATTAAAAGGATCATACACCATGATCAAGTGCGGTTTTAAAGGTGAGGACTATAGCATAGGAGACAGCATTTCAGATAGCTCTGAGAAACTGCTCCAAAGAGGTGGAGAGGAAGGTCAATATATATGTGATTTTGGTGAAAGAGGATTCAACTCAGGTCTTTGTGACTCTAAAACATATTCTTTCCATTACTAAATCACATTCTATCCCTGGAATTTACTTTTGTAATTTACTTTTGTTGTCATATCAAAATATACTTAAAAATCAGTATAGATCACTTAGGTGTTCATAATCTGGATTTCTGAGAAATAGTTTAATTTGACTGATACCCAATTACACTGGTAGTATTTCTCAAAATAAAGTCGCTTAAAATCTTATATGTGGACCCTGACTTCCAGTGAGACTGATAGCCATTGATGCTCTGGTTGCCCTGGTTATGTGGACACTGATTTCCCATGACAGTGATAGCCGTTGCCTTTGGTTGCCCTTGTTATCCCAGTAATCAAGGATTATTCAATATATGCAAATCAATGAATGTTATACACCATATTAACAAATTGAAGGAGAAAAAGCATATAATCATCTCAATAGATGCAGAAAAATCTTTCAACAAAATTCAACACTGATTTATGATAAAAACCCACCAGAAAGTAGGCATAGAGGGAACTTACCTCAACATAATAAAGGCCATATAGGACAAACCCACAGCCAACATCGTTCTCAATGGTGAAAAACTGAAACCATTTCCACTAAGATCAGGAACAAAACAAGGTTGCCCACGCTCACCACTATTAGTCAACATAGTTTTGGAAGTTTTAGCCAAGCAATCAGAAAAGAAAAAAAAATAAAAGGAATCCAAATCAGAAAAGAAGTAAAATTGTCACTGTTTGCAGATGACATGACACTATACATAGAGAATCCTACAGATGCTACCAGAAAACTACTAGAGCTAATCAATGAATTTGGCAAAGTAGCAGAATACAAAATTAATGCACAGTAATCTCTTGCATTCCTATACACTAATGATGAAACATCTGAAAAAAGAAATTAAGGGAACACTACCGTTTATCATTGCAACAAAAAGAATAAAATACCTAGGAATAAACCTACCTAGGGAGACAAAAGACCTGTATGCAGAAAACTATAAGACACTGATGAAAGAAATTAAAGATGATACATACAGATGGAGAGATATACCATGTTCTTGGATTGGAAGAATCAACATTGTGAAAATGACTATACTACCCAAAGCAATCTACAGATTCAATGCAATCCCTATCAAACTACCAATGGCATTTTTCACAGAACTAGAACAAAAAATTTCACAATTTGTATGGAAACACAAAAGACCCCGAATAGCCAAAGCAATCTTGAGACAGAAAAACGGAGCTGAAGGAATCAGGCTCCCGGACTTCAAACTATACTACAAAGCTACAGTAATCAGAACAGTATGGTACTGGCACAAAAACAGAAAGATAGATCAATGGAACAGGATAGAAAGCCCAGAGATAAACCCACACACACATGGTCACCTTATTTTTGATAAAGGAGGCAAGAATATACAATGGAGAAAAGACAGCCTCTTCAATAAGTGGTGCTGGGAAAACTGGACAGCTACATGTAAGAGAATGAAATTAGAACACTTCCTAACACCATACACAAGAATAAACTCAAAATGGATTAAAGACCTAAATGTAAGGCCAGACACTATCAAACTCTTAGAGGAAAACATAGGAAGAGCACCCTATGACATAAATCACTGCAAAATCCTTTTTGACCCATCTCCTAGAGAAATGGAAATAAAAACAAAAGTAAACAAATGGGACCTAATGAAACTTAAAAGCTTTTGCACAGCAAAGGAACCATAAACAAGACAAAAAGACAACACTCAGAATGAGAGAAAATATTTGCAAATGAAGCAAGTGACAAAAGATTAATCTCCAAAATATACAAGCAGCTCATGCAGCTCAATATCAAAAAAAACAAACAACCCAATCCAAAAATGGACAGAAGACCTAAACAGACATCTCTCCCCAGAAGATATACAGATTGGCAACAAACACAAGAAAGGATGCTCAACATCACTAATCACTAGAGAAATGCAAATCAAAACTATAATGAAGTATCACCTCACACCGGTCAGAATGACCATCATCAAAAAGTCTACAAACATGGGGCTTCCCTGGTGGCGCAGTGGTTGAGAGTCTGCCTGCCGATGCAGGGGACACGGGTTCGTGCCCCGGTCCGGGAAGATCCCACATGTTGCAGAGCAGCTGGGCCCGTGAGCCATGGCCGCTGAGCCTGCGCGTCCGGAGCCTGTGCTCCGCAACGGGAGAGGCAACAACAGTGAAAGGCCTGCGTACCACAAAAAAAAAAAAAAAAAAAAAGTCTACAAACAATAAATGCTGGACAGGGTTTGGAGAAAAGGGAACCCTCTTGCCCTGTTGGTGGGGATGTATATTGATACAGCCACTATGGAGAACAGTATGGAGGTTCCTTAAAAAACTAAAAATATAATTACCCTATGACCCAGCATTCCCACTACTGGGCCTATACCCGGAGAAAACCATAATTCAAAAAGGGTCATGTACCACAATGTTCATTGCAGCACTATTTACAGTAGCCAGGACATGGAAGCAACCTAAGTGTCTATCGACAGATGAATGGATAAAGAAGATGCAGCACATATATACAATGAAAGATGCAGCACATATATACAATGTTTCTAAAAGAAAACAAAACAAACCAGAAAACTGGTTCTGATGAACCCAGAGGCAGGACAGGAATAAAGACACAGATGTAGAGAATGGACTTGAGGTCATGGGGAGGGTGAAGTGTAAGCTGGGAAGAACTGAGAGAGTGGCACGGACATATATACACTACCAAATGTAAAATAGATAGCTAGTGGGAAGCAGCCGCAGAGCACAGGGAGATCGACTCCGTGCTTTGTGACCACCTGGAGGGGTGGGATAGGGAGGGTGGGAGGCAGATGCAAGAGGGAGAGGATATGTGGATATACGTATACGTATAGCTGATTCACTCTGTTATACAGCAGAACCTAACACACCATTGTAAAGCAATTATACTCCAATAAAGATGTTAAAAAAAACAAAAAAACCTATACAGGAAGGGGCCTTACATTCCTTAATGCAGTGGTTCCCCAAATCTAAACTGCATATAAGTGCCAAGCTGGCTGCATCCCAGCTCCCAGTTTTTAAATAGATTTCCAGGTCCTACCCTAGAGATTCTGACGCAAGGTATCTGGGGAGGGGCCCAAGGATCTAGTAGATTGTATACTTTCTGAAACTCCCCACAGGTTCTTATGTGCAACTGGGTTGAAAAACACCCTCAGATCACCCTCCCCACCCCCTGCTGAGACTGATTTCATTAGCCCCAGTGTTGGTGAAAATGGTTGCCAGGGGTCTAAAAATCATAATTTCTGATGGAAGGATGTAATCTCTCTTAGGAATATTCGGTCAGAAAAAGAAATCACTGCTAACATCCAGCCTTCTCATTTTACAAATGAGATTTTTGCCCTAAAACCTATTTCTCCCCCACTCCTCCAACTTGCCTTCCTCTTATCTGTAAATGGTAACAAACCTACCCATTATTAAAAAAAAAAGAAAAAGTCAGCAAACGGGCATCATCCTTAATTGTCATCTCCACAGTAAGCCTCCCTTGACTCATCTCTTACTCTTCACTATGAGTAGCAGAAAACACAACTCAACTCACGTAAACTGAAAACGTCTGCATGTAGGTGGTAATCTGGACTGTTCCTATCAGAGTTTAGTTTTTCTCCAGAGTGCCCTCCTCTGTTTCATCATCACTCTGGCAGTGAAATAACAATAACAGTTCCAGGCTTTAAATCTACACACAACAACCAAGGAGGAAACAACAACCAAGGCTCCTTTCTCAGGAGCCCCAAGAAAATTTCTCTCATCTTGCACTGGCACAAACGGATACATTCCCTGGGACTACTGGGTCTCCAGGTACAAACTTATAAAACTGGCTTGCTGGTTATAAAACTGGCTTGCTGGTTATAAAACTGGATAAATCAATGGCATTTCCCACTTTCAAGCTGGGGATGGGGCCAGCCTTTTGTAGCATATGGGCTGAGTGGCAGAGGGAGAGATAAATGAAGAAAATTTTAAGGTTTTATTAGTAAAAGAGAGCTGGAGAATCTACTACACAGCCCAATCAAAAGTTTCCTGCTTTTATTCTCTCATAGCACCACGTTCTTTTCCCTCACAGCCCCTATCATCTTTGAAATTGGACACTTGTGGACATGTAGCTAACATTTCCCTAATACTTTGAGATGGCAGCGTTCTAAATGCCTTATATAAATGGACTCACTTAACCTTCATAACAATGCTACCATCCCCATATTACAGATGAGGAGACCAAGGTACAAAGAGATGCAGGAACTTCCCCAGGGCATGGAGCCCACAGCGGTAGAGCTTTGAGTTACAGTGATTACACTTCAGAGCCCAGCCCAGGCACTCAACTACTACAATATGCTATTCTTTTTACTCACTTTTGTCTCACTCCTCCACACAACTCTAAGATACATGAAGCAGGGAATGTTTTTGTTTTATACATATCAGTCTCCAATGGAGCGCCAGGCACACAGGAAGCATTCAGTTCCCCTGATAAGTGAACAAATGAATAGATGGTTGAAAGAATGAGTGAATGAACAAATGAGGTAATGAACAAAGGAACAAATTGTAAAACCGTGACCCAGATTAACAGAGCATTTGTGTCACATGTTTAATTATGGAAGAGTGTGGTCCAGAGCTTCAATTTCCTGTGTCCAGTCCGACTTCTCTAGTTGAAGGTCTGTTATCTCTGTTCCACATGGTCACACCCGCAGAGTCAATAGTCTTTTCTTCTTTGCAAAGCTACCAACCAGCAAACGAAAACTCCAGCAGGAGACAGTCACTTCTTTTGAGATAGATTAATATGTGAACATGTCCAAAATAGAGAATGATTTGAGTAAAGGATGGGATTTTCATCCTCATTTAGCCTATCTGCATTAGACAAACACTTTGTTCATTAAGAGTAAGAACCAAAAACTGAAAACATATACAAAGCCCTTTGTAGTATCAGGTACTGAGGCAATTGAAACATTTTTTTAAATCAACAATTTTAATAAACCAATCAAAGTCTCCACTTGATTTATAGAGATCTGAGTATCCGCAGACCATTTGTTGTAATTTTCTTTCATGGTGACAGCATGACTTTTAAAAATAAATCATCTGGAAAATGTAAACAGCTAAGAAAAAATTACAGGACATACATGCCGGTTCCCACTGTCAATGTCCAGAATTAACTCCACTCTCAGCAGAAACATCATAGCCTAATCACAGCAAACAACATCTCCAGAGAAACTACTAATTGGTACAATCACGTTCACACAAAAGCTATTAACCTGCCTGGTTCCTAAGTAAACAGGGGTAATGTGAACGGGGTAAAGTAAATCCACTGCTGACAGACATCAACTTTCACACTCAGTATGTATATTATAGCCTGTCCTTCTACAGAGTGACTTGCGAGTTTATCTTCCACTCCGGGAATAAAAGAAAACAATCTGCTTAATAGGCAAACCTGCTATTAAACTATTTCTATGTTTGCCTTTTGCCTTAATAAGCAGCTATATGTTTGGTCTTGAAAAATGCACCATCAGCAATATTTATGTCTTCAAGCCGAGCTTACTAATGGAAAGCTGGTTTTCAAAGATCATTTCCATCATTAAAAAAAGGGAGATGACGAACCAGAGATGCTCATTTAGTAAACACGCTGCTCTATCAACGGAGCAAAAGGGTCTCCTACACCATGAAAGGGACCACACGTTGAAGAAAATGTGGAGATGCTCATGGATGGACAAATTATGCCTGAAGGCAATGAGGGAATGGGGAGGAAATGCCCTTTTTGAGGACGAGAAGAGACAGAGGGCCTGTATTTATAAATGTAAATGACTGTGGCACTTTTTACTTTTTCCTGGAAAAATAAGGTTATCTTTCCTTGTGTTGTTTATTCTTTAAAGTCAAACCCCAACCCATGGGGTTACTGCCGAGCATGAATATTACCCTCATGTGTATCTTGGTACACATCCCACTGGCCACTGAAAACTATAATCCAACCTATCAACTGCTCTAATTATAAACATTAGATAAAAAGAACACAAGGGAAGTAAAAAAATATATACTCTGTCACAAGGGCATGCTGTTTAAGCAAACAAAAAAATCCAGAATACGAACCGTACATCTTAATATTGGTCAACAGTTCACTGTGGACACTGGCCATAGCTTTTTTTCTTTCCCATCCCTGGTCTCACCCTGGTGGATCTCTTCTCCATTTATTCATTTCCCTTTTTGATTTTAAAAAAAATTTTGAGACACCTCTTAGGCACTTCCAATAAGGTTTAAAAATCAGTGCCTAAGAAAATGGTCCATTGTAGATTTGGGAGTAAAAACTTACAGAAGCCATTCGAAGTATTTTGAAACTAAACAGCCTTCCAAATCAGATTGTATTTCCACAGAGAAGCCTAAATAACAACTGAACTGAAACTAAAAAATATCCAATTCTTGCAAGGATGTATTTACAACGCCACTCTTGCTGATCATCTTCCAGATGCGTGAATGCTTGATTCACATTATTCAAAGAAAAGGCCGTGGAAACACCTATTCTCACATTGGCAGCTTCACTAAACTTCCTGTATTTTGATAGGGGAGGGAAAAGTCCAACTCAAATTAGTCTACAAAATTTTTTTCATAAACTACACAATTTACTTATTAAAGAAAAGTCTGTCTTATAATCCCATTTAATATTGTAAGCACTATGATGTCTCTACAATTATAAACATTCATAACAAAAAATACTGTGCAACCAATACAATAAACACATTAAAATTAATGAAAGGCAACAAACAAGTATGAGAGCATATGCATATCGTTGCCAATAGACTTTAAGTTCTCACCAGTGGATTTAAATTCCCTGAGGGCAGGGACCAATTCCTACTTACTCAATTTGTTGGAATGGACCTTTACTATAGAACTAGGTCTGGGGCATACAACCGTGAACAGACAAGATTGCTCTCCCTTTAGAACTTACATTCTAGAGGTGGTGACAGTACCCACAAAACGTGCTTTAAAAATTAATTTTAAGGGCTTCCCTGGTGGTGCAGTGGTTGAGAGTCCACCTGCTGATGCAGGGGACGCGGGTTCATGCCCCGGTCCGGGAAGATCCCACATGCCGCGGAGCGGCTGGGCCCGTGAGCCATGGCCGCTGAGCCTGCGCGTCCGGAGCCTGTGCTCCGCAATGGGAGAGGCCACGACCGTGAGAGGCCGCAAAAAAAAAAAAAAGTACCGCAAAAAAAAAAAAAAAAAAAAAAAAAAAATTAGTTTTAAATGTGTAGGTGCCAAAAGGAAAATAAATAAAAGGCTGAAATAGAAGTGAAAAATTGGGATACTTACCGACTTTATTAGATAGAGGATCACTGGAGGCCAATCTAAGGAAGTGACATTTGTGAGTTAAGCAAAGAACTGAAACCTGAGGAAAAAAACTAATCTAGAAAGTAATGGGAACCACACACACAAACACTTTGAAGTGATCTGAGTTGGGCTTGGTTAAGGATGGCTGAAACATAGGGAGCGTGCTGGAGAGGGGCAGTCTAAAAGAAGACTGGAGAGACAAAGGAAGCAGAGTCAAGCAGAGTCACGTGAGAAGGAATCTGCGTTATTACTCGGAGAGCAAAGGGAACCTGCTCTGGTTTGTGCTTTATAAGCACGACTCCTACTGCTCCACTGAAGAAGGGGTTGATAGGAGAGCAAGAGTAGAGCAGGGAGAATAGCTGAGAGGAGTCTAATAGTCCCAAAAAGACATGATGGGAGTTAGACCCAGGTGGTGGCAGTGGTCATGGAAAGACATGGACATATTAAAAACTAAGTTTTGGAGGCAGAATCAACATGATGACTTCCTTCAAGGACTGTAACTGGGAAGTGAAAAGTAGGACTCAAATATAATTCCTAGGTTATAAGCATCAACAACTACATATTCCAGTGCAGATGTCAAGTAAGCATTTAGATGCTGAAAGAAGCTGGTGCTCAGAGGAGAGGGCTGAGCTACAGAGATAAGTTTGGGAGCCATTAGCAAAAATTTACAAAGTAGCTTTTACAAAGTGCATGAGGTTTGGAAATCCAGATCTGCTGTTACTTGCTGGCTTGTGTCTTTGTAGGAAAATTACTGACTTAGTTTTCTCACCTATAAAATGGGGATAAGAAACACCTGTTTTTAACAGGATTGTCTAGAGCAGGGGTCAGCAATCATTTTCTATGAAAGACCAGATAATAAAGACTTGGGGCTTGGGGCCCATAGGGTCTCTGTCAAAAATACTCAGTACTGTCATTGCAGCATGAAAGCAGCCATAGATACTAAGTAAACAGACGAGTGGGGTTGTGTTCAAATAAAACTGTATTTACAAAATTAAGGGGCATAGTTTGCCAGCCCCTGGTCTAAAGCAGTGGTTATCAAAGTGTGGTCTTGGACCAGCAGCATCAGTATCACCTGGGAATTGTTAGAAATGCAAATTCTGGACCTCACCCCAGACTAAGTGAATCAGAAACTCTGGGGTGGGGATCCAGCAATCAGTAGTAAAACAAACCCTACAGGTGATGCATGTTAAAGTCTGAGACCCTCTGGTCAAGAACATTAATAAATATATACTGCTTAGAGGTATTATTAATACATATCTATTATTTTTTTAACCTGGTTCGTAGAAGTTTCGAGTATAATTTCTAAAGGTAGAATCAAATGCTAGATAATTGTGGTGAAAGCAAAAGAGAGATAACAAACTCTCTTAAACTACAAGGTGGACTTAGGTAAGAATAGTTGAGAAATTAAAGACTGTTTTTATATACTCTTTATTTCAGAGAACTCCTATACTTTCTCATATATTAAGATAGATTTAATTTAGTCATGTTCACACTTCACTTATTAAAATGAACAATATAATTTCAAATATGTATCTTCAACCTCACTTCCAATAGAAGGGTTAACACCAATTAACTTCCAGACCCCAAATGGCATTTTAGCTATGGGTTAGTAGTCAACTGCTATAACTAACACACTTAGAATATAGAACAAGCAAATTTATCAAATGCCAGTTAATATTTTAACAGAAAAATTTGACCATTTGAATTTAGGATCAATAGGGGAAGTTAAAACATAAAGGGCTGTCAAGAAACTAAATATAATACCACCCACTTTCATATTGCTTTACTAGTACTATCAGAAACTAGGCAGAAATCTGGTGTCCTAGATCCAGCCTATGGAACCCTCCTCGAATTAGATAAAAGAATTATGGATGAATATAGAGGGGTCATGCCTACTACCTACTACCACTAGGCTATATTCATGACAACTGGCCTTAGCAAAGTTCCATATGAAAACTGAAATAAAATCAGTAAACAATGGTTAACAGCTTTGGAGGGCACCAACAGGAAGGGTTAAGGACCGGACAACAGATCGTTCCTCAGAAGAGGGAAGGCCAGCTTCCAAAACTGAAAAGAAATTCAATCAAGCAGGCAGTGCACAATATTCAAAGAGTCAGAGAGTAGGGCTTCCCTGGTGGCGCAGTGGTTGAGAGTCTGCCTGCCGATGCAGGGGACACGGGTTCGTGCCCTGGTCCGGGAAGATCCCACATGCCGCGGAGCGGCTGGTCCCGTGAGCCATGGCCGGTCTTCAAAGTGAGCAACAGGATCAGACAGATACAACACAGAGTAATCGGGTATCCCACCAGGTATAAAGTACATGTCACTGGAAATCTAAGGAGAGGAAATATTTGTAGAACCAAGCGAGAAGGCCATCAGTTTAACTTCAGGTAAACTCAGAAGAATCTCTCAAGCTGCCTAGCTAATGAGAATTAAATGGCTGAAACCAGAGCAAGAGGTGAACTGAAAAAGCTGGGAGCTGTCTGGGGCCAGAAAACAGACTTGCTTATTTGTTTGTAAAAGCTTAAGCCATAAGGTATTTGTCCACATTGTATAATGAATTACTGAAAATGTGTATGAAGATACAATTGTGAGATACAAAATACTACTTGATTTGCTCAACCAGAAGCACTGACTTGCAATCTGAAACTGATCATAAACTACTCACAAGTTATATAATACTGGTAGTACAAAGTTCCACAGTTCTAAATTTGAGAATTTTAGAAATTCCTGTAAAAATTCACAACAGTGCCAAAGTGAAGACTGTCCAACTAGTTAAGGGCATCCACAAAATAAAAGAACTGAAGCAGCAAATTTAGGCTTCTATATTTAACCAGGAAGATCCCATTACTTGGAGATCCTCTTTCGAACCCAACCTCTTACAAGAAATGAAACTTGAAAGGGATCGGTAACTTGAAAAAGAATAACTCCGTATCTTTTTCATAGGGCTGCAAAAACCTGCGTTAAGATTATCTGAAATTAAACCAACCAAAATTTTAATCTCATATTTTTTCCCTTTCTGTCATAGGATCATAGATGACTGGAATCATATTAAATAACACCTGAAAGTTTAAGCCAGGAGTTTTCCAAACTTATAGTTGTTCAGAATCCTTTTAAAGGTAAATTAAGGTGTTAACATAATTATTTTACTGTTACTTTATTTAAATATGTTCACAAAAATCTAGATATAAACTTTAGATGCTTACAGCTCTAGCTTTTAAAAAGCTTTTTTTTTTTCCTTTTTGAAGCAAATTATAGCCACTTTATTCAGAAAGTCAAGAGTCTGAGAAAATGATGGACTAGTGTCCTTGAGACCCATCTTACCGGGGTCTGGGTGCTATAGTTCATTTTACAGAACAAAGAAAGGGGGAGGTGAGGAGGTAAAATCTAAAAAGCTTTAAAACCAAAACCAATTTACAAAATACCCACAAACGCAAGCATAAAACTAGGAATAATTATACTAACAAGCTAAATTCAATGGGATGAAAGATGTTATTTTTCAAAGCACATGCCTACAGCACTGAATGCTACAGCACAAGTTCAGCATGCTAATGTTACTGTGGACTCCAAGATTGCTTTTTTATGAACCATTTTTCTCTACTTGAACTCTTACAAAACCATACATCAGCCCATTAGGTCAATGGGCTTTATCTAACCTTAAAAATTTACATATTCTTTTCCCTTTAACCCAAGGTAATTAAAATAGCACAACTTGGTGCCAATATTTCTTGCTTTATTGTATGTTTTATAATGATGGTAAGATGCATTATTTTTATAGTATAATTTTATACTTTATACTATATAATTATATACTTTTATATTATAATACAGTTTATAATTTATACTTCGTACTTTGTTATACTTCACAATATTTGTATCCTTTATGAGTCACTAAAATATATTCAAATGCATGGTTGTACCTGTTCTTAAATATATACCCTAAAGATTTTTTATTCTAAAGTAGTTAAAAAGGTTGCAAACAGACTCTCATAATTTACTTCCCTGCCACTCCTAAGGACACTACGTAAAAGATACACCGGAGTTCAGTTACACCAGCCTAACAAATCATACAGACTTTTTTTACTTTCCATTAAAACAAAAATACACACTGGCAAAACTATATCCAAGCATGCATTCAGCATTTCATTATTATTTTACAAATTTAATGAGCATATTTAACTGTGGAGATTTTTAATATAAAAGTGGGGGGAAGTGGACAAATACTGCATGATCTCACTTATATACAGAATCTAAAAAGTCAAACTCAGAAATGCAGAGAGTAGAATAGTGTTTGCCAGGGGATGGGGGATGGGAGACATGGGGAGATGTTGGTCAAAGGGTACCAACTTTCAGTTATGCAGGATGAGAAAGTTTTGAAGATCTAATGTACAGAAAGCATGGTGGCTATAGTTAATAATACTATATTGTATACCTGAAATTTGCTAAAAGAGTAGATCTTAAGTTTTCTCACCATATACAGACAAAACGATAACCATGTGAGTTGATGGATATGTTAATTAGCTTGATTGTGGTAACCCTTTCATTTGATACGTATATCAAAACACCACACTGTAGCTTTAAATATATACAATTATTTTTTTTATAAATTTATTTATTTATTTTATTTTTGGCTGCATTGGGTCTTCGTTGCTGCATGCGGGCTTTCTCTAGTTGCGGCAAGCGGGGGCTACTCTTCATTGCGGTGAGCGGGCTTCTCATTGCTGTGGCTTCTCTTGTTGTGGAGCAGGGGCTCTAGGCACACGGGCTTCAGTAGCTGTGGCAAGTGGGTTCAGCAGTTGTGGCTTGCGGGCTCTAGAGCGCAGGCTCAGTAGTTGTGGCACACGGGCTTAGTTGCTCTGCGGCATGTGGGATCTTCTCGGACCAGGGCTTGAACCCGTGTCCCCTGCATTAGCAGGCGGATTCTTAACCACTGCACCACCAGGGAAGTCCCTACAATTCTTGCTCATTAATTATACCTCAATAAAACTGGAAAACAGCTATCTTAAAAAAGAATGGGAAAAAGTGATAGAATAAAACTTCATATTACTAATGACTAAAAGCTAATTTTTCAACAATTGCATTCCAGAGCAGCAGATAAGAGAATTATCTACCCAGACTGGAATCAGCTTCTATCATTACAAGGCTTGTATCCTCGGGGAAATATTTAACCTTTCTTTACCTCCATTTTCTCATCTGTAAATGTGTCAGAATCACCTGGTCGGCTTGTTAGAACAGACTGGTGGACCCCACCCTCAGTTTTTGGTGATGTCAAGTTCCCTGATGATGTTCAGTAGTTGTGGCACAGGGGCTTAGTTGCTCCGCGGCATGTGGGATCTTCCTAGACCGGGGCTCGAACCCATGTCCCCTGCACCGGCAGGCAGATTCTTAACCACTGTGCCACCAGGGAAGCCCAACATTAGAATATAGTCCCTAAAAATTGTTTATTCCATCTGCAGAACTTAAAACTTTGGCTTGAAAGGTAAAGTTTTCATTCAACATATGGCTAGTCTTATCACGCCTGGCAGAATAATGTCTGTCTGGAGAAGAAGATATGCAAAGCTATTAAGCTAGAAAATGACGAGTTTCTTAAAAATCTTCTGTAGTCCCGTATTCCTCCTCCTCACACTCAGCCTGAACTTTCAAGTCTGAAAACAACTACAAAAATAACCAGGGGAACAGAAGTGGTCATATTCCCAACCAGATGAACAAAATCACTGAGGGCAGTTCTCAAATTGTGGTCCCCAGGCCAGTAGTCTGAACATCATCAGGGAACTTGACATTTTTACCTTTCCTCTAGATATTGTAGTCAAGATTCTACCACAGAGCCAGGGCAAATTAATCCACCTCAAATCAGAAGGGGAGAGAGAGGTTTCCCTGGTGGCGCAGTGGTTAAGGACCCACTTGCCAATGCAGGGGACACAGGTTCGAGCCCTGGTCTGGGAAGATCCCACAAGCCACAGAGCAACTAAGCCTGTGCGCCACAACCACTGAGCCTGCACTCTAGAGCCCGCGGGCCACAACAAGAGAAGCCACCACAATGAGAAGCCTGCGCACCTCAACGAAGAGTAGCCCCTGCTTGCCACAACTTGAGAAAGCCCGCGTGCAGCAACAAAGACCCAGGGCAACCAAATATAAAAAAAAAAAAAAAAAAAAGACTACAGCAAACATGAGGAGATATCTACCCAGAATAGCACAAAGTACTCAGAAAGCAAACAGAGAAGTGTGAACATTTCCAGATTTCTATTTCTCTGGTTTCCTTGCTAGCATACTCCCAGAGCCACTGACCCTTAACTCTGAGGAAGAACTGAAAATGACCTTTTTGAAGTATATCACTGAAAATTAAGTTGAAAATTGGTTACCTGAGTAAAGCTCAGAAAATACTAAATATTTTAAGAGAAACAAACAAAAAACCCACAGACTTAGAGAATTTAGTGCTAAAAAAACTGGTGTCAAGTTCATTTTTTAATTTTAAGAACACAGTTTGTAAAAGCTCTTTGAAAGTACGTTCTTTCGAGCTTCAAGAAATATATACATAAACAAAATCAATGAAAATTATAGCAATCATGTTTTTGTCTTTTTAGGACTAGTCATTCTATAATTATGAAGTATATGCTGTTGTCTAATGGAAATGATAAATAACACCTTTATTCTCTAACAATAGTTATAAACACTAACAATTCTTATTTTTTAATATGATAAAAATATATATAACATAAATCAAATTCTACTTTTTAATAGGGAAATGGAGATAATGCTATATATATATATATACATAGCCTCTTTCTGAACGTAGTTTAAAGGTAAGTATTTGAGGAATATTAGTGACCTTCCCAAGATGTAAGGTAGAGAATCAGATATTCTTGGTTCTCCAACCAGTTTTAAGTCTACAACTCCATTTATGCCAGTGTGATTTGTTTATTAAGTTATGTACAGTTAAGCACTTTTACTAGTTCAAATATCCAACTTTGGCTGAAATGTGCTAAGTCTGACATTCCTCCTATGCAAGACTACACATCTTGAATAAATGGGATCCAATCTGTATTGGCATATATTTGATCTGAAACTGGTTCATTTGCTCCCAACCCATACCCCTCTTGCACCTGGCAGAAATAGCTATGTATGTATCAGACCATTCTGGCTGAGCACTGCTTCAGGCTGACCCAGGTTGAGCATCCTTAGGTTGACTCTGACCCGGAAGGTGTGGAGCCACAGGGCACATCACTATGGCAACTCCCCACAACAGACCCAAGCTACTTGCGCAGTGTTCCCATCTCTGAGGTCACATGTAGATCCACACCCCCGCCCCCAAAAAGAAGATGTGTGAGTAGATATGTTGCAAGGCATTATCGTTTTATATATAGAAACCACAATCCTCCATCTCAGGGGCTTGGCAGAAACACGAACTTTGCCAATTATCTATGGTCACCCATGTCCCTGTTTGCCCTAAACAGTCCAGTTTTATACCTGTTATGCTTGTGTCATTTTAATGATGCCCCCTTTCTTAATAAAAATTGTCCTGGATTAGACAATAAATTATATGGTCATCCTACAGACAGGCCCATTTCAGAAAAGAGACAGACATGACAGACAAAGCAGAGGCAAGTTTACTTGGGGATGTTTTCAGGCCTTTCTGCTCCAGGCCACCTTCCAATATTTTGTTCAGTGACTGTAGAAAATACTTAGGAGACTTAACAATAATCTTAAAGTCCAACTAAAAAATTCTCTACTTCAAATGTAGAACTCAGCAGCAAAGCAAACAGCAGGTCCTCTTCCTTCTCATCTCAAACGTGCTCAGAATGATCCAGAGGTTCTACTCTATACTAGGCATACTACTAGACGGTAATACTGTGATGAATCCATCCCTCTCACAAGTTCAATTGCAGAATCATCACTTCTGGGAGTTTGACTCATAAATTTTCCCCCCCAAATTATCCTAACTCTCCCCACTATTTCAATAGGAAATGTGACAAACAGTACTCAGTATCTAATGACTGCACTTGTCCACTCAACAAATATTTACGCCCAAGATCAAACGTGGCAGCCCTTAGATCTCTGAAGCCAACCTTCAGATGTGTTTTGTTTAGCCCAGATAGGATTCTTGTATGTTTAAAATATTTGCTGATACTTTAAAATGTGGACTCATACATAAAACTCCAGATTTCCATCTTCTCTTGAGAAATCCGGAGCTCCGGCAACGCTGGGCTTATATTCTGATCATGTAATTTCCAGTTGGAGCTAACAGCAGCTTGAGAAAGGACCTCTCTATCTAGTCCTCTATGGCCCTCACTCAACCTTCTTCCCCTCAGTTTGAGTTTGTAACCCCTGATCTACAGCTGGAGATAATCCTTAGGTAGACAACAACTGGCATTTCAAATTAATGATCCTCTGCCAGGGGCTCTCTAGGCTTGGAGCAAATAGGAATCTATATCTTTAGATCAAAGACTCAACTGGGAAATGGCAATAAACAGGAAAAGTTTGTTTTTTCTTTTATCAAAAAGCCATATGGCTTCCACTCCTCCTACAGGACCAAAGGGGGGAAATAAGCCTAAGCATGTTATTATTTGTAAAGAGCGCATCCAACCTCTAATATCTAAATACAAAATGAAAGTAAATAAAATGAGATATTTTAATTGACCTTCCAATGAGGCCAGGGAAGACTCAACAGCCACTGTTGAGAATTTAAGGTGCCATAACCCATAAACAAACTTTGACCATCAATGAAATTAGCAATGATGTGTCATGCATCAGATCTGAAGAAAATAACCACCAAGAATCATAAAACATTCCTTAAAGTCCTGGAAAAATGCAACCACTTCCACCTTACTGACAGAACCCAAAAATCTTAATACAATAAAGATGGTGATAACGTTCAGAATAAAGAACATGCTGCACTCCAATTTCAACCTAGGTGAAAGCTAAAAATAAATTTTTAACAAATAAGCATAAAATGAAATTCATTTTAATCATGGTTAGAATCCTGAGATCATCTGTGATAAGGTATTTTACCATAACGTAACAGCGGTAACATTAACTAAAATATTGGGAGTTCTGAGCCCTTAGGATATATTAAACTAGTTTACAAAGTAACTGATGGAATCTAAAACAATGAGCTTTATTTTCTTCAGCTCAGCTACAGGCCTTTTTGTGAAAAACTATTGGACAGTCTTTCAATTACAGATACTAGAATACATGAATTTTCAAAAATTAAAGTCTTATTTATAGGAAGTTTTTCTCATCTGACTATTAATTTCCCAGCTGCTAAAGAAACCCGCCACATAGTACAACTGAGACTTTATTTATTTATATTTAGACAACACTATTTTCCCAAAGAATTTAAAGTACTTTGCCCAAACAGTCAGTAATTATTATAAATAACAGCATCTGGGGGGCTTTTGATATGGTAAACTCCTTACACATTTTTTAAAAAGGGGGAGGTGCTGTTTTTCAAGACACAATCACTGTAGTAAAGATTGTTTAGATAACTCTCCAGAGGAAAAAGGACTGTGTCCGTTTTTTTTAAGGAAGTAAAACGCAGTTTGGTAACAGGCACCTTGATTTAGTAAACTCTGGAGAAATATTAGAAAAGAGATGTTCACCTCTTCTACAACACTGATTTTTAAATCACCCAGGTAGGTACTGATTCTGTCTCCATTTAGTGTGGAAAAAACTGCAAAAAAAAAAAAAGTCTTTCCACTCAAAATCTAAAGGCAGATTCGTATTTTGCTGACAATCTGACAACGTCTAGTAACTTCTCTCTAAGCCGGGCTCCAAAACAGCTTCCCAGATCCAAGATCTGCAGGTGCTGCTGTGACTAGGATGCGACTGTCCTAAGGGGCCAAGGTGCCGGACTCGGCCAAGACCGAGAGTGTGTGCGGGGGCCTCTAGGAACCCAACCCTCTCCCGCTTTCCCTCTTAAACACACGCGTGCACGCACGCACACACTCGGCCAAGGCCGGGGATGCCATCTCCAGGCACACCCCAAGACATCGAGATCCTCCCGGCACGCGCGCTGCTCCCGCATTCTCCTAGGGCGCACCAGCTCCTCCACTGTCCCGAGACCACTCTCCGCCTCCCTCCCTCTTCCTCGGCCCTGCGGGGAAGGAACTGCCGCCAGAAGCAAGCTCCGGACTCGGGGTCCCAGGAGCGGGACCAGCCTGCGCTCAAGCGCGCCACGTGGAAGGCGCGCGCCAGGAGCTGGACCAGAGTCGGTCTTTAACGTGGGGTCCCAGCGCCTGCAGCCCTGCCACTTCTCCCGGGTGTGATGGACCCTCCCCCGTGCCTCCGAGCCGCGGTCTTGCCTGATTCGGGTCTGTGGCGCGGAAAACGTGGCAGGCCATCTGCGACTCCGGGTCGTCTGGCTGCGCCTTGATCAGGTAAGCAAAGTAGGTGAGGTCGTGGCTGTTGTGGATGAAGCGCGAGATGTGCTGCGCCTTGTGCTCGAAGATGAACACTGCCGGGTTGGGCTGCGCGGCCGTAGGGCCACAGCCCCCAGCGGCACCGGCGCCCGGCGCGGGCACGCAGCGCAGGAGGGGCGCGCTGAGCACCAGGAACACCTCGCGGGGCGCCGGCGCCCCGCAGCCGCCCGCCTCGGGCTTCTGGCTGCGCCGGCGGATCTCGGCCATGAGCCAGGGCAGCATGGGCAGCGTGGTCCTGCGGTCCAGGCACGACCCTCCCACGTACCACAGCCGGAACCTCTTGTCTCCCGGCTTCCCCTGGCCAGGCTGCGCAGTGGCGCCCGGCTCGGGCTCCAGAGGGTGCGGGAACGGCTCATCCTGAAGGCAGCTGGGGGGCTCCATAACTCGCGCCTCCCGAGGGCACGGAGGCGGCCGGATCGGCGCGCCGCGCCCCCAGTTCTCGCGTTGAAGGCGCCGCCGAAACTGTGCCAACAGCCGCGCTGGGCCCCTGCGCCCGCCTCAGCGCGACCCCGAACTCCGCGCTTTAGTGGCCCTGCCCCATGCGGCACTTCGGGCGCGGCTCCCAGGCTCTGGCGGCGGGCACCCGGGGAGAGCCCGGCAGCAGGACTGGCAGGAGAGGGCGGGTTAAATCGCTATCCTCCTTTCTCCGGCTCGAGCCTGGGGCCGCACTTCCCCCTTCCTCGTCCGCGGCTCCGCTGGGTCAGAGGACAACGCCGAGGGCCCCGCGCCTCCGCCGGTCGCCGCCGGTTCCAGCGCTGCAGAGCCGTTGCGGCCGCCGCGCTCGCCCCGGGCGGGCACTGGGAGGCAGGGCGGGGAATGGGCTGTGCGCCGGAGGGGGTGACTTGGGGCGGAGCTGACTCCTACCAGGGTGACCAGCTGTCACCTGGAAGGTCGGGGCTCCCGGGCTTCGGCGCGATCGGTTCTCTGGGAGGGCCTGCGAGAACTATTTCGATGGAAAATAACAAAAACAAAACGTGGCCTCGCGGGGGCCGCTCCTCCTCCGGTCGCCGCAGCCCAGCTCGCTGCTCCTCCTCCAACTGTTCCCGTCCCTCCCTCGCTTCTTCCTTCCTTCCAGGCTGCTTCTTTAATCGGGCTGCCACGCCGCCTCCCGTCCGGCGGGCGGAGAGTGGTGCCTATAAAAGCTTATCTGTGAAGTCACCTCTTCGCCTCTTTCTCCGGCCGCGATCCCAGACCGCCCCTCCAACCCGCCCCTCAGGCAGCAATACTGCGCCCGGCGCCGGCACTGTCCGGACCAACTCATCATCTCCCGGGTCACCGATATCTCCGTCTTCTTCTGGGCGTCTCTGCTGCCCCCTGGAGAGGGGACCACTCTCAACGGGGCGCTGGGATTTTTTTTTTTATTTAATTAATCATATTTGCTTGGTTTCAATTCCTTCTAAAGCCTGCATCATAATTTCTGAATATTATTTCCTAATAATCTCCAAAAAAATACTCGTGTTTTAAATCACGAAATTACGATGAAATTTCTTTTCCATTTCAAAAGAAATTTATTTATGATTTTTTTATTAACACACATAGGTGCTTTGGTCATCTGCACAAAAAGAAAAACAATTTTAAGGCTTTTTAGGTCTTTGTTTTTCAAGGCAAATGAACACTTGTTACATGTTTGATTTTGACCTCAAATCCTAGTCAGATCTACTGCCCTGGTGACCTAGAAGGGACTTTATGGGCCCTGATATGACTTTTCCTTTCTCCAGGCTCTCAAGGCTCTTGGTAGATTGTCTCTTTGACGCCATACTCTTAAACCTCTGTAATGTGTGAGGATATTACAATAGTAAAGCGCGCTCCATCATTCCCTATTCAAACTTCTTTGTCGTTTAGGGTCAGATAGGTTGTCTAAATAAACGCACCTGACAGGTTATACAATAAACACGAGACAATATGCCACAAAACATAGCTCTCCTCCTTTGTCTCACAGAGGTATTCAAGTTCCATAACATGTGCCCACTGTCTTCCATCTCCAACTCTCTTTTGGTTTTTCCCAGTCTTATCCAAAGCAATCTCATTCCTACATTGCTTCACCAGCTACATCCAAGTAGTGCCTTCCACTGCACCTCTAAAGTTGGAAGATTCTGACCCCAAGTCTTCACACGGGTGTTCCAAAGTTCCAGAAAACAATCAGGTCACATGATAACACCAAAATACAAGGCCATGCCCAACATTTCCAAAACACTGCAAAGTAACAAAAATAAACTGGAACAAGTTTTGATTAAGCCCTGTTTCCCTTATGAGAGTATTTCTCAAAAGAAAGTTATTTTTAGGAACCAAATACATTTCACAATCTACACCCATATCAAGGTCACCAGCCACTGACCCTAAGGGACATTGTTACATGGGAGTAAAAAACATACAAAAACTGAATAGAGAAAATGAGCGGTTTCAGTTTCTTCCAGGTATCCGCCCATCCTTACCAGCGGACCAGAGTCCATCAGCTGTGAAAGCCAACCCTCCTTCAAGACGATTTGCTTTTCTCTATCTGCCAAACCAGCTCCACCATCAAATCTGCCATCTTCGCAATCTCCTTGGCTTTCTCCTCCACCTTCCGGCACAACTCTGGCACTCTCTCATCAGCTTCCCCACTGGGATGCTGAAGGTGATTCAAGGCTTTCTCCTCCGAGGTCTCCACCTGCATTTCTATCTGCATGAGCATATTATCCATCTTCCACAACTTACTCCTGGTCCTCAGGTACACTCTCGTGGGAGAGCCACCATATCCTCCCGCACCCCACGGATGACTGGAAGCAGGAACTGCTCCAAATCTTCCTAGGGCCCCAAAACTTCCACTTCCGCCGGTGCTTCTACCTTGTCCCGGTCCAAGGGGCGCATTTTTCCTGCCTCATCTTCAGAACCACACGACCCTCACGCCCTGCCCTGGGACAGCTGATCAGCAGTTACTGCTCGGGTCAAAAGCGACCCACGCTCCTTGTCAATAGTGTTCCTGAACTATCTTTTTAAAAATATCTCTTTACGCCTTTTGCTTCACCACTGCTCAGGGAGAAAACAGCCTCACATGTAAACTGCAGAGCGGTGAACAGAATCACGCTCAAGTATTTTTAACTCCAATTTCCCTTTAAAATATAACATGGTATGACAAACATGAATCGTCATAGCTTTTAGTGCAGCCAATACATTTTATTCATTGTATTTACCCAGTTCAGAGCTAGTGTAGAGATTTCGCACCCTTTTTTATGTAGTAATATATATTTCCAGGGAACTCAAAAAACATTCTAGGGATAATTTAATCATTCTAATTTTAAAGAAGAAAGAGAAGTATTCTTTTTTCTTTTTAGCAAATTGGACTTTCATTCTTTTTACTCTTACTAAATTATAATTAAGAGTTAGGTAACAGGTAAACAAAAATAAGTGGGAAAGACCCTTAAAGTTCCCAATTTTCGGGCTTCCCTGGTGGCGCAGTGGTTGAGAGTCCGCCTGCCAATGCAGGGGACACGGGTTCATGCCCCGGTCCGGGAGGATCCCACATGCTGCGGAGCGGCTGGGCCCGTGAGCCATGGCCGCTGAGCCTGCGCGTCCGGAGCCTATGCTCCGCAATGGGAGAGGCCACAGCGGTGAGAGGCCCGCGTACCGCAAAAAAAACAAAAACAAACAAACAAAAAAGTTCCCAATTTTCTCCAAAGGGCTCATAGGAAAAATGAAAACTCTCCCATTCTCTCTCTCTCTCATTTTTTTTCCTTTAATGGTATTCTCACTGTCTATAAAGCCTTGAGACTATTTTTTATCCTATATGTAATATCACTACAATCAATTCCCATTATTCCCATGCAGAATTTCTGGGTGCACCCTGATGGCTCCCTTATAGATAGAATTTAAGCTCCAAGATAAAGACATTATTAATTGGTTAGATTCACTCATTCGGTTTACTCACACCACCACGTTTTTGTGCAAAGTAGAACCATGTCTTCAAGAAGCACTGAAGGGTTTCCCTGGTGGCACAGTGGTTAAGAACCTGCCTGCCAATGCGGGGGACACAGAGTGGTCTGGGAAGATCCCACATGCCGTGGAGCAACTAAGCCCGTGCTCCACAACTAATGAGCCTGCGCTCTAGAGCCCACGAGCCACAACTACTGAGCCTGCGTGCCACAACTACTGAAGCCCCCGCGCCTAGGACTTGTCCTCCGCAACAAGAGAAGCCACCGCAATGCGAAGCCCACGCACCACAACAAAGAGTAGCCCCCGATGGCTGCAGCTAGAGAAAACCCTCGCGCAGCAACAAAGACCCAACACAGCCAAAAATAAATAAATATTTTTTTAAAAAAAAAAGTAGTGAAAAGTTGTCCGAATGTGACTGAAACCTTGTAGAACCTTGCCAGAAACTCCTATATAGATCCTATTTCCCTAGGCCACATATCTGAGATCCATAAAAAAGAAAGAAAAGAACAGAGATCTGGGGAAAGCATGGAAGTCTTGTGGGTTCTACGAAATCAACCAGCTTGGGAGCTAGGAATGAATCTGGAGCCCCAGCAGGCCATTTCTTACTGGTGAAAGAAAGTGATGCAATAAACATCTACTTATTGACAGAAACACAGAAGAATTGTCTTTTATTACATGACATCCTAAGTGTGATTGCTTCCTGCTCTGGAACATCCTTAGCCCTCTCTTTGTAACCTTTTTGTGATGTTTTGCTTACTGTGCATTAATGAGCATTATTACTGTTTACCTATACCTGATCCTCTCTGCATCCTGACACATGGGAAGGCAGGCACGATCCTAAGAAGTGTTTTGGAAGTGAAATGTGACCAGAGGTGACTTGGGTCATATCTTTGAGTAGAAGCATTTAATTGCCAATAATCAACGCCCCAGCCCTCTCGTGCTGTCCATCCCCACGCTTCCCCTTCAGTGGTCATTATGGAAACATCAGTATGGAGGTTCCTCGTGATCGAAGCAGTCCAGAATGCTGTGCCAGTTCCTAGAGGACAGCTGCCTTGGAGACCCTCCCAGGCACACAGCACACTTCTTGTAGTGGGAAATAAACTTTTTTCTTTGTTAAGCCACTGGGATTGTGGAGTTGTCTGCTACCTTGTTGTAAATCTATCCTATCCTGTCCGATAAGGTTATTATACTACAGTATATATTGTATCTTATATAACTTGCTTTATTATCATTTAGACATTTGACTTATTGCATGAATGAACTATATGGTAAGCTATTAGTTTCTTATCATCATTGTATCACCTGCAGAAGCTTAGAGAATTGCATGCACATAAAAAAACTGTTCAATTATAGTTTGATTACTTGAATTTAGAAAAAGACAAGAGGATGATACAATTTTAAATATTTGCTGGCTATTACACTGAATATGCAGGTCTATGAGTTTACTAAATGGTGGGGCAATAAATCATCCTCTGACCCCCAACCCTTCCACTCTCAACCCCACTGTTGCCCAAAAAAGGGCCAATGAATATGCTCATGAAAAGCATTTCTAACAATCTGCAAGAAGTATCTCCTGAATAGTCTTGTAGCCACCTCTACTATGATATCCAAAAGTAAACACTTATTTTTTTAAAAGTGCTCCTCTAATATCCCAATATTATAATGCTGTTAGCATTAATTAGAAGTTGTAACATTCAGTCAAATCCTAGTTTAAAAACTATATACTACATGAGAAGTATAAGGGCCTGAGCTAGTGTGTAAGACTGGAAAGGTTCACCTCAATCTCTTAGCTTGTCTCCTTGCTTCCAAGCACAAATGTACTCTCTCTTTTTTTCTCTTTCTATCTCTCTCTTCCATTCTGTACCCTCCCCCAATATCTACTTTTCTTCCCATTTAAAAATCTTTAAATGAAGATACATTTCCTAAAGCTCAAAGCACGAATCTTTCTAGTCTTATATTTGCTGCTCTTCACCCCCCCACTCCCTCACCCAGACAACCTTTCCATTCCCAGATGCATTACATGCTCAGGTCTTCATGGGGCTTCCTAAGCTTCTTCCTCTCCCCGATTGCTCTTGCTTCCTAATGCCCACAACTTGAATTTCCCCCATCTTTCACTATGGAAACATTTATCTATTGTTCAAGACCCAAGTCAAGAATCATGTCTTCTGTGAGGTTGTTTCTTACTTCCCCAGTCAGTGTTAGGGGCCCTCTCTTCTTGGGTCTTTTTTTAAATACATTTCACTGTTATAGCTCTCATTACAGTTATAATTACTGGGTAGTTTGTCTGTGTCCCCCACCACAAAGACAGCATCTTGAGAGAAGGGATTATTTGTTTTGTGCTCTGTTTTCCTCCAGCAGAAAACACAATAGCTGACCCTTAATTGGGTCTTAATAAGTACTGAGTGAATGAATGAATTGAATTGAATAAATGGCAAATGAGAATTTAAGAAACTAAAGATTAAGAGGTTATTTTACTATCACAGAGGTGATACACCAAATAATTATATAATTTCATGTAAATGTACTAAATATATCCACTAGCTAATGATAAAATACTAGAAAATAATAGAATGCCTCTTCAAAATCATGGTGGAGTTCTGACTGGAGATAGTAAACAGAGCACAAGTGTTTGTGACTGAATAACAATTTGAGATAGTATCAGGGTTTTCCCCTTATTGTTCCTTGTTCCCTGTGACCTTCCCCCAGCCCAGGCAGCCAGGGCATTGCATCTTCGCTGATCCAGGGAAATGAGGACACAGCAGAACACAGATAACAAAAGAGTCCATTCTTAGCTTTCAGGTTTCAAAAGCTAAGAACCTTGCAAAGGGAAAAGATTTGGAATACTATGTGCTCTCAGATTCAGTTTCTCTTGCTCTTCATACTAAAAAAAAAATAAAAGTTTCCCAAATTTGGGAGACGGAGACAAAGAGAGAGGAAATAAAAAAAGGATAGCTGCTAGGAAACTAGATGTAAAATATATGATTTTCAAATTAGTAGAATATTGATCTATCCAGTAGGAAAGGAAAGGGAATAAAAAGAAAAGAAAGGAAACAAAATTAAACTGTGATAATTAGAAAACTTAAAATAGTATGGCTACAGTAACTCCATATAGTAACTATAATAAATGTAAGTTAGTTACTCTAACAGACCAAAAGATAAAGACTTAAAGATCCAGGAATGTGTTGTTTACAGAATCACTTTGAAAATAAAAGGATATGGCTTCCCTGGTGGCGCAGTGGTTAAGAATCCTCCTGCCAATGCCGGGGACACAGGTTCGAACCCAGTCTGGGAGGATCCCACATGCTGCAAAACAGCTAAGCCCATGCACCACAACTACTGAGCCTGCGCTCTAGAGCCCATGAGCCACAACTACTGAACCCACGTGCCTAGAACCCGTGCTCCACAACAAGACACTGCAATGAGAAGCCAACGCACTGCAATGAAGAGTAGTCACCACTCGCCGCAACTAGAGAAAGCCTTCAATGAGAAGCCCGCGCACAGCAACAAAGACCCACTGCAGCCAAAAATAAATAAATAAATAAATAAAATAAATTTTTAAAAAGAAAGGATATAGAAACATTGAAAATAAATAGCAGAAAATATATCAGGCATACATGAATGAGAAGAAAATCAGGGTCGTGGTTTCAATGTTAGATTAAATAGAATTTAAGGCTAATGAAAGGGGTCATGAAGAAATATTTGCCAGCATAAGTATTAAGAAGATGATTTTATTTTTAAACACATGCACACTAAATAAATTGCTCTCAGCTACATAAAACAGAAACTAAAATAATGACAGGAAAAATAAACAGTTGGTGACTTTAACAAATCATCCGCATATACTATAAGATTAAATAAATATAATCAAATTTATAAATTTTGATAACATAATTAACAGTTTAAATATATGTAATGAATAAATGAGTAGAGAATACAAAATTTTTATAGAGCACCTGTGAAGAAAGCTAAAATTGACTATGCACTGTGTCACCCAGGAAACCCATAAATTCCAAAGAATTGCTATCATATACATGTTTTCTCTTTATTATTCAAGGTAAACTAGGAATCAAAAACACAGGTTTAAAAATCCACATATCTGGAAAGTAAGAAACATAGAGTATTGAATAGTCCTGGTTAAACAGAAAGTTATAAGAGAAAAGTTTAAAGATATGGAGTTAAGTTTAAAAAGGAATTCTGGCAAAACTTGTGGACTACAGATAAATGTATTGATTAAAGTACACTTATCAAAATAAAAGAAAGAACGAATAAAAACAAATAAACTAAGAATTTAACTAAAAAGAGAAAAAAATGACATGGAAAAACCCAAGGAAATAATAAGGAAAGAAGGAATAAAGTTAAGTCCAGAAATCAGGAAGATAAAGAATGGGAAAACAATAGAAAGGAATAGCAAGGAAGAATGTTTTCATATCTATTGATTATCTATATTGTTTTGAAGGACTTGGTGATCATATTTTTTTGCCTATTTTTTAAACTAGGACCAAATTATAGAATCTCTCCATATTAGGAAAAGTAACATTTTGTTCAGCATACATTTTCTATATTTCTCCCAGTTTCTCATTATTTTTTTGGACATAACAAAAACAGAGAATACAGATTTTTTTTTTCAAACACTCATAGAATAGTCAAAGAAATTAACCACACCTTGTCTTTTAACAATGTTTAAGGTGTCTTCACAAAAACTGAGGTAATTTTTTTTTTCTTTGCAGTACACGTGCCTCTCACTGTTGTGGCCTCTCCCGTTGCAGAGCACAGGCTCCAGATGCGCAGGCTCAGCGGCCATGGCTCATGGGCCTAGCCGCTCTGCGGCATGTAGGATCTTCCCGGACCGGGGCACGAACCCGTGTCCCCTGCATTGGCAGGCGGAATCTCAACCACTGCACCACCAGGGAAGCCCTGAGGTAATTATTGATTTACTTCAGCCCACACCCCAAATATAGGTGCTACTTCTTAATACTCTTGACAGAATTATAAATTAAGAATTATAAAAGTGACATTTTTTAATTAGGAAATTGAGGCACAAACTAAGCAGGTAATGAGAGTAATGTTGTAGAAAACGAACACAATACATAGCAACTGATTGCTAATCAAATGCACAGTGCTTGGCACAGAGAAGGTGACTAATAAAATTCTGGTGAATGAACATGTTTAGAGCTCTGTTGAATGCCAAAGAACAGACTCAGTTACTTACAGAGGTTAAAAAAATGTTTTGGAATATTTAAGTTTTATTGTATTTATTTTTTTATATAGCAGGTTCCTTTGCGTATTTTGCATAACAAGACTTTATTAGATGTGTCTTTGGCAACTGTTTTCTCACAGCCTTGAAGAAAACATTTCCTTGTCTTCTAATCCTCTTGATACTGTCTTTTGTAGAGCAGAAGTTTTTAATTTGAATAAAGTCCAGCTTATCAATTATTTTTTTCATAGTCTTTTTTTAACTTTATTTATTTTTTATATAGTAGGTTCTTATTAGTTACCTATTTTATACCTATTAGTGTATATATGTCAATCCCAACCTCCCAATTCATCCCACCCTTCCAACCCCCTCGACTTTCCCCCCTTGGTGTCCATATGTTTGTTCTTTACATATGTCTCTATTTCTGCCTTGCAAACAGGTTCATCTGTACCATTTTTCTAGATTCCACATATATGCGTTAATATACAAAATTTGTTTTTCTCTTTCTTACTTCACTCTGTATGAGAGTCTCTAGGCCCATCCACATCTCTACAAATGACCCAATTTCATTCCTTTTTATGTCTGAGTAATATTCCATTGTATATATGTACCACAACTTCTTTATCCATTCTTCTGTCAATGGGCATTTAGGTTTCTCCCATGACCTGCTATTGTAAATACTGCTGCAATGAACATCTGGGGTGCATGTGTCTTTTTGAATTATGGTTTTCTCTGGGTATATGCCTAGTAGTGGGATTGCTGGGTCATATGGTAATTCTATTTTTAGTTTTTTAAGTAACCTCCATATGTTCTCCATAGTGACTGTATCAATTTACATTCCCACCAACAGTGTAAGAGAGTTCCCTTTTCTCCACACCCTCTCCAGCATTTGTTTGTAGATTTTCTGACGATGCCCATTCCAACTGGTATGAGGTAATAACTCATTGTAGTCTTGATTTGCATTTCTATAATGATTAGTGATGTTGAGCAGCTTTTCATGTGCTTCTTGGCCATCTGTATGTCTTCTCTGGAGAGTTGTCTGTTTAGATCTTCTGTCCATTTTTTTATTGGATTGGTCTTTTTTTTTTTAATATTGAGCTTCATGAGCTGTTTACATATTATGGAGATTAATCCTTTGTCCACTGATTTGTTTGCAAATATTTTCTCCCATTCTGAGTGTTGTCTTTTCATCTTATTTATAGTTTCCTTTGCTGTGCAAAAGCTTTTAAGTTTCATTAGGTCCCATTTGTTTATTTTCGTTTTTATTTCTATTACTCTAGGAGGTGGGTCAAAAAAGATCTTGCTGTGATTTATGTCAAAGGGTGTTCTTCCTATTTTTTCCTCTAAGAGTTAAATATTGTCCGGTCTTACATTTACATCTTTAATCCATTTTGAGTTTAATTTTGTGTATAGTGTTAGGGAGTGTTCTAATTTCATTCTTTTACATGTAGCTGTCCAGTTTTCCCAGCACCACTTATTGAAGACACTGTCTTTTCTCCAATATATATCCTTGCTTCCTTTGTCACAGAATAGTTGACCATAGGTCCATGGGTTTATCTCTGTGCTTTCTATCCTGTTCCACTGATCTATATTTCTGTTTTTGTGCCACTACCATACTGTCTTGATTACTGTAGCTTTGTAGTATAGTATGAAGTCCAGGAGCCTGATTCCTCCAGCTCCGTTTTTTTTCCCTCAAGACTGCTTTGGCTATTCAGGGTCTTTTGTGTCTCCATACAAATTTTAAGATTTCTTGTCCTAGTTCTGTAAAAAATGCCATTGGTAACTTGATAAGGATTGCATTGAATCTGTAGATTGCTTTGGGTAGTATAGTCATTTTCACAATATTGATTCTTGCAATCCAAGAACATGGTATATCTCTCCATCTGTTTGTTTCGTCTTTAATTTCTTTCATCAGTGTCTTATAGTTTTCTGCATACGGGTCTTTTGTCTCCCTAGTTAGCTTTATTCCTAGGTATTTTATTCTTTTTGTTGCAATGGTAAATGGGAGTGTTTCCTTAATTTCCCTTTCAAGTTTTTCATCATTAGTGTATAGGAATGCAAGAAATTTCTGTGCATTAATTTTGTATCCTGGAACTTTACTAAATTCATTGATTAGCTCTAGTACTTTTCTGGTAGCATCTGTAGGATTCTCTGTGTATAGTATCATGTCATCTGCAAACAGTGACAGTTTTACTTCTTCTTTTCCAATTTGTATTCCTTTTATTTCTTTTTCTTCTCTGATTGCCTTGGCTAGGACTTCCAAAACTATGTTGAATAATAGTGGTAAGAGTGGACATCATTGTCTTTTTCCTATCTTACAGGAAATGCTTTCAGTTTTTCACCATTGAGAATGATGTTTGCTGTGGGTTTGTCTTTATTATGTTGAGGGAGGTTCCCTCTATGCCCACTTTCTGGACAGTTTTTATCATAAATGGGTGTTGAATTTTGTCAAAAGCTTTTGCTGCATCTATTGAGATGATTATATGGTTTTTATTCTTCAATTTGTTAATATGGTGTATCACACTGATTGATTTGCATATGTTGAGGAATTCTTGCATCCTTGGGATAATTCCCACTTGATTATGGTGTATGATCCTTTTAATATGTTGTTGGATTCTGTTTGCTAGTATTTTGTTGAGGATTTTTGCATCTATATCCATCAGTGATATTGGTCTGTAACTTTCTCTTTTTTGTAGTATCTTTGTCTCGTTTTGGTATCAGGGTGATGTTGGCCTCATAGAATGAGTTCGGGAGTGTTCCTTCCTCTGCAATTTTTTGGAAGAGTTTGAGAAGGATGGTTATTATCTCTTCCCTAAATGTTTGATAGAATTCACCCGTGAATCCATCTGGTCCTGCACTTTTGTTTGTTGGAAGATTTTTAATCACAGTTTCAATTTCATTACTTGTGATTGGTCTGTTCATATTTTCTATTTCTTCCTGGTTCAGCCTTGGAAGGTTATACCTTTCTAAGAATTTGTCCATTTCTTCCAGGTTGTCCATTTTATTGGCATACAGTTGCTTGTAGTAGTCTCTTAGGATGCTTTGTATTTCTGCAGTGTCTGTGGTAACTTCTCCTTTTTGATTTCTAATTTTATTGATTTGAGTCCTCTCCCTCTTTTTCTTGATGAGTCTGGCTAATTGTTTATCAATTTTGTTTCTCTTCTCAAAGAACCAACTTTTAGTTTTATTGATCTTTGCTATTTTCTTTGTTTCTATTTCATTTATTTCTGCTCTGATCTTTATGACTTATTTCCTTCTACTAACTTTGGGTTTTGTTTGTTCTTCTTTTTCTAGTTCCTTTAGGTGTTAGGTTAGATGTTTATTTGAGATTTTTCTTGTTTCTTGAAGTAGGCTTGTATTGCTGTAAACTTCCCTTTAGGACTGCTTTTGCTCCATCCATAGGTTTTGGATCATCGTGTTTTCATTGTCATTTGTCTCTAGGTATTCTTTGATTTCTTCAGTGATCTCTTGGTTATTTAGTAAAGTATTGTTTAGTCTCCATGTGTTTGTGTTTTTTACGTTTTTTTTCCTGTAACTGATTTCTAATCTCATAGTGTTGTGGTCAGAAAGGATGCTTGATATGATTTCAATTTTCTTAAATTTACCAAGGTTTGATTTGTGACCCAAGATGTAATCTATCCTGGAGAATGTTCCGAATGTGCACTTGAGAAGAATGTGCACTTGAGAAGAAAGTGTAATCTGCTGTTTCTGGATGGAATAGCCTATAAATATCAATGAAATCTATCTGGTCTATTGTGTCATTTAAAGCTTTTGTTTCCTTATTAATTTTCTGTTGGATGATCTGTCCATTGGTGTTAGTGAGGTGTTAAAGTCCCCCACTATAATTGTGTTACAGTCGATTTCCTCTTTTAGAGCTGTTAGCAGTTGCCTTATGTATTGAGGTGCTCCTATGTTGGATGCATATATATTTATAATTGTTATATCTTCTTCTTGGATTGATCCCTTGATCATTATGTAGTGTCCCTCCTTGGCTCTTGTAACATTCTTTATTTTAAAGTCTATTTTATCTGATATGAGTATTGCTACTCCAGCTTTCCTTTGATTTCCATTTGCATGGAATATCTTTTTCCATTCCTCACTTTCAGTCTGTATGTGTCCCTACATCTGAAATAGGTCTCTTGTAGACAGCATATATATGGTCTTGTTTTCGTATCCATTCAGTGAACCTGTGTCTTTTGGTTGGAGCATTTAATCCATTCATGTTTAAGGTAATTATCGATATGTATGTTCCTATGACCATTTTCTTAATTGTTTTGGGTTTGTTTTTGTAGGTCCTTTTCTTCTCTTGTGTTTCCAACTTAGAGAAATTCCTTTAGCATTTGCTGTAGAGCTGGTTTGGTGGTGCTGAATTCTCTTACCTTTTGCTTGTCTGTAAAGCTTTTGATTTCTCCATCAAATCTGAATGAGATTCTCGCCAGGTAATCTTGGTTGTAGGTTCTTCCCTTTCATCACTTTAAATATATTATGCCACTCCCTTCTGGCTTGTAGAGTTTCTGTTGAGAAATTAGCTGTTAACCTTATGGGAGTTCCCTTGTATGTTATTTGTCATTTTTCCCTTGCTGCTTTCAATAATTTTTCTTTGTCTTTAATTTTTTGACAATTTGATTACTATGTGTCTCAGCCTGTTTCTCCTTGGGTTTATCCTGCCTGGGACTCTCTGCACTTCCTCAACTTGGGTGGCTATTTCCTTTTCCATGTCAGGGAAGTTTTTGACTATAATCTCTTCAAATATTCTCTCCAGTCCTTTCTCTCTCTCTTCTCCTTCTGGGACCCCTATAATGCGAATGTTGTTGCGTTTAATGTTCTCCCAGAGGTCTCTTAGGCTGTCTTCATTTCTTTTCATTCTTTTTTCTTTATTCTGTTCCACGGCAGTGAATTCCACCATTCTGTTTTCCAGGTCACTTATCCTTTCCTCTGCCTCAGTTATTCTGCTATTAATTTCTTCTAGTGTATTTTTCATATCAGTTATTATATGGTTCATCTCTGTTTGTTTGCTCTTTAATTCTTCTGTTTGTTTGTTCTGTAATTCTTCTAGGTT
Organism: Globicephala melas; assembly: GCF_963455315.2. Taxonomy (NCBI): domain Eukaryota; kingdom Metazoa; phylum Chordata; class Mammalia; order Artiodactyla; family Delphinidae; genus Globicephala; species Globicephala melas. Next base: position 49,222,827 of record NC_083331.1, read on the forward strand.
TTTGGTAAACATTTCTTGCACCTTCTCGATCTTTGTCTCCATTCTTTTCCCAAGGTCCTGGATCATCTTCACTATCATTATTCTGAATTCTTTTTTTGGAAGGTTGCCTATCTCCACTTCATTTAGTTGTTTTTCTAGTGTTTTATCTTGTTCATTCATCTGGTACATAGCCCTCTGCCTTTGCATCTTGTCTACCTTTCTGTGAATGTGGTTTTTGTTCCACAGGCTGCAGGACTGTAGCTCTTCTTGCTTCTGCTGTCTGCCCTCTGGTGGATGAGGCTATCTAAGAGACTTGTGCAATTTGGGAGGGACTGGTGGTGGGTAAAGCTGGCTGTTGCTCTGGTGGGCAGAGCTCAGTAAAACCCTAATCTGCTTGTCTGCTGATGGGTGGGGCTGGGTTCCCTTCCTGTTGGTTGTTCGGCCTGAGGCGACCCATCACTGGAGCCTACCTGGGCTCTTTGGCGGGGCTAATGGTGGACTCTGTGAGGCCTAATGCCAAGGAGTACTTCCCAGAACTTCTGCTGCCAGTGTCCTTGTCCTCATTGTGAGCCACAGCCAGCACCACCACCCTCCCCGCCCACCGCAGGAGACCCTCCAACACTAGCAGGTAGGTCTGGTTCAGTCTCCTATGGGGTCACCGCTCCTTCCTCTGGGTTCTGATGCACACACTACTTTGTGTGTGCCCTCCAAGATTGGAGTCTCTGTTTCCCCAGTCCTGTTGAAGTCCTGCAATCAAATCCCACTAGCCTTCAAGGTCTGATTCTCCCTGAATTCCTCCTCCCGTTGCTGGACCCCCAGGTTGGGAAGCCTGACGTGGGGCTCAGAAACTTCTTTCCAGTGGGTGGACTTCTGTGGTGTAAGTGTTCTCCAGTTTGTGAGTCACCCACCTGGCAGTTATGGGATTTGATTTATTGTGATTTTGCCCCTCCTACCATCTCATTGTGGCTTCTCCTTTGTCTTTTGATGTGGGGTATCTTTTTGGGTGAGTTCCAGTGTCTTCCTGTCCTTGATTGTTCAGCAGTTAGGTGTGATTCTGGTGCTCCCGCAAGATGGAGTGAGTGCATGTCCTTCTACTCCGCCATCTTGAACCAATCTCTCCAGAGGTTAAAAATTTCTGCGGAGGAAGCAGCTTTTCTCTTTTTTCATAACTTTACAATACCCATTTTTGTCTTACTGCCTAAATCAGAAGTGCCTCGAGTGAAAAACTCTGAAAAACTCTGTTGTCATAAAACCTATTTGAGGGATGAAAAGAAACAGGGTTAAAATGAACATTTATTTAATGCACGATTTCAGGCCAGACAGCTCCACATCAGCCAAGCATATGCAATCAAGCACAAGTTATGAAATATTGTATATTTGAATGAAGATATTAGTACGGAGAGATTAAACACTTCCTGCACTATGCACTCCTTTATCACTAAGTGGAATTTCACATGTATGCTCTTCAGAATTATGTGGATTTAAACTGATATCATTGACTATTTTCTCTTGAACCTAATGAAAATCTTTGCAACTGAAAGCAATAGTGATGCTGCAATGAAACTGTCCCCCTGTAAAAATTCTTCCTGTTTAATTACTATTTCTAATGGGCCCTAAGAAGCTTAAAAATAAATCTATTTTAAATCTGTCATGGATGAATTATCCACATTTTCCTTGCTGAGTTTAAAATGCAACACTCAAGCCACTAACATAATAGAGATTAAAATGAACAAATATACATGTAATATTTTTCAAACCAATAATTATTTTGAATAGGT